>NC_045605.1:51449370-51750203 GCF_009762305.2 Zalophus californianus
CTTTCTTTTTTTCAGGGTAAATATTTCTGTTTTTGATTTTTGGGGTCATTTTCTATGGTACTAAATCTCATAAATGTAGTGACTTATGGTACTGTATTCACCTTTAATTTTCTGGGTATTGTTTGCTATTAGATGGTTGAAGCTATTTTCTAGCTACATTGATCCTCTGAGACTCAGTTTCTTTATGATTTCCAAAGATGCATTTTTAAAAGGAATGGTTCACTGTTCGGGAAATAGAAGAAGGTTAGTCAGTTAGAAATCCTGAAAGAAAAATCCATAGGATTCTTTCTGGTTTTCCAGCTTTAGGACTGACTCTTCTGAAAGAGTGTCGCCATGGCCAACATACTTGGAAGCATTCTGTGGGCTTGTTGCTCTGCTAACTGATCTAGAGAAGCTGTATTATGAGATAAAAGTAGTTGAAAACATTGATGAAGTGGAGTGCCTGGGAGGCTCAGTCCCTTAAGTGTTCGACTCTTGGTTTTGGCTCAGGTCATGATCTCCCGGTTGGTCCTCAGATGGAGCCCCGTGTCAGGCTCCCTGCTCAGCTCAGAGTCAGCTTAGGATTCTCTCTCCTTTCCCCTTTGCTGCTCCCCAACTGCTCTCCCCCTGCCCCCACCGCCCCTGCACTTGCTTACGTGCATGCTCTCTCTCTAAAATAAATAAAATCTTAAAAAAAGGAAAACATTGATGAAGAACAACACGAAATTACTAATTTTATAAACCATGTGCATCTACACTGGTGCAGGGGAGCAAGTGGAGTTAACACTCTGATTATGGAAAAAATCACAATGGAACAAGTTGGGATAACAGAGTGGCTCTCTTTTGCATCCATAATATCTTACAGATAGTGCTATTATTGCCTTCACACTTTGATGTTATAATTATTTAATTATTTCATATCTCCTTTTCCTAAACTATCAATATCTTGATCCCACTGCATTGTATTCATTCTTCAATCACTAGTGTTTACCACACTTTAAGGCAGGTGGCAAACACTCAGTGTTTGTTGATTGAATGACTTTCTGAATTAGCAATGGAATGAATGAAGACTCTTGAATTTCCCACTTGGTCAGGGAATTTCACCTGTCTATCAGTTTCCTCATCAGAATATAAGGGTAATATGTATCAATTTTTATTTTTTTCAGAGTTTTCATAAAACTTAAATACTATAAGAAATACCAGTGCATTATAAAAATCTGTGCTATATATACATGACTATTATTATTATTATCCTCATCCTCATCATAATCTCATCACCACCATCATCATCATTGTCACTTTTGTCATTTTAAATCAAGGACCCATTTCTATTTATTCAAATCTACCTATTTGAAAATACTTTCCAAGTTTACTTGGAAATTATTGATTGATGCTGATGTTTTTATCTTTTAACTTTTTTTTAAGATTTTGTTTATTTGAGAGAAAGCATGCCTGCACAAACAGAGGGAGGGGCAGAGGCAGAGGGAGAAGCAGACTCCCCACTGAGCAGGGAGCCTGATGTGGGGCTCAATCCCAGGACCCTGGAATCAGGACCTGAGCCCAAGGCAGACGCATAACCGACTGAGCCACCCAGGCATCCCTATT
The DNA here is from genome assembly GCF_009762305.2 of Zalophus californianus. Taxonomy (NCBI): domain Eukaryota; kingdom Metazoa; phylum Chordata; class Mammalia; order Carnivora; family Otariidae; genus Zalophus; species Zalophus californianus. Next base: position 51,450,955 of record NC_045605.1, read on the forward strand.
TCTTAACTTTTAATCACTTAGGCAGAAAATGCTTGTTAGGATTTCTGAAGAAAATATAAACTTACTGGAATAAAATAATGGTCTTCTGTCTTCACAGAAACTCTATGTGGTTTTAATGCAAAGCTACATTCATAGGATTTTACAAATAGTGGTATGATTAACATAAAAATAAAAATTTATATAGTTTTTTTTACTTTTCAAACTATTTTCACACAAATTTATACATTTAATTGTTATTATTGCTCTATAATATAGTTAAGATATGTGCTGTTTCGATGGAAGTGATGGGGAAATTGAAAACATGAAAGTTTAAGTGATTTTGTAATAATAGCAGAGCTCAAATATACAATACCCTAATTAGTATTTATTTTATTATATGATATCAACATTCATTCACACTCTAAGTTGGCCAATACTTTTGTTATTATCATTTACAACAATAAAATTTCATCTTTTTTTTAATAATAGGAGAGGCAGATATAGAGAAAATCAAATGCACTTGGCATCTTTCATCTTATCTACCAGCTGTTCTTAGTTCTAATTTATAAAATGGTGCTAACTGGACCCCCAAATAATGAGGCTTTAATGACAGAATGGAATCACTAATTCTTTTTCCTCAGCCAATTTTTCCTTGGCCAATGAACTAATTATTGAAGAGAACTTAGTTATATTTTCCCCAGTTAACTTTTAGACAATAATCAAAGAAGCAGGAAGAAACGTGATAGTGTCTGGGGACAGTTATTGCAACTATTTTGCTTGCAGCTTAAAAGACATAAAAAAAAAAAAGAAAAAGGCAAAGTGGTGGAAAATGGGTGTTACTTTCCACATACAGAGCATTGCCTGACTCATATGGGAAAAGAGCAAAGTCATTTATGTGGAATCATTGTCTCCAGCAAGATCATTAAAGAAAATAAATGCTTCCAGACCAGATGGAAATGTTAGAGAGTCATACCTAAATTAGGGAAGCCATTGGCCAAATGTGAATCCCAAGCTATATACATAAGCGTGATCTGATTAACTGTTTTGAAAATTGTCTTTACAGTGAAATTTAGAGCACAAAAGAAAAAAGGATGGTTTCAGAGGGTACTGAGAGTTTGGCTTTCAGGGTGGAAATATGAGAATTGTGTGAGACCACCCAACTCAACCAGCTCTCTCTCTTTATTTAAAAAATAATAATTATCTTTGTTGAAAGATTTTTATGTTTTAGGAAGTCCCGGATGCTTTGCATGCATATATCAAATCTTAACAACAGTTTTAGAAGATGAGTTGAAGAAGCTGAGTCCTGTGAGTAATAATCATGATGTTGAAAATGAAAATAATTACTTTTGAAAGCTTATTAAGTAGTGATCATTATCACTAGCCCTTTCTCTGATATGTCATTTGCAAATATCTTCTCCCATTCTGTCAGTTGTCTTTGGGTTTTATTGACTGTTTCCTTTGCTGTGCAAAAGCTTTTTATCTTCATGAAGTCCCATAGTTCATTTTTGCCCTTGCTTCCCTTGCCTTTGACGATGTTTCTAGGAAGATGTTGCTGTGGCTGAGGTTGAAGAAGTTCCTGCCTGCGTTTTCCTTCAGGATGTTGATGGACTCCGTTCTCAAACTGAGGTCTTTCAACCATTCTGAGTCTTTTTTTGGGTGTGGTGTAAGGAAATGGTCCAGTTTCATTCTTCTGCATGTGGCTGTCAATTTTCCCAACACCATATGTTGAAGAGACTGTCTTTTATCCATTGGACATTCTTTCCTGCTTTGTTGAAGATTAGTGGACCATAGAGTTGAGGGTCCATTTCTGGGTTCTCTATTCTGTTCCATTGATCTATGTTTCTGTTTTTGTGCCAGTACCAGACTGTCTTGATGATGACAGCTTTGTAATAGTGCTTGAAGGCCGGAATTGTGATGCCGCCCCCTTTCCTTTTCTTTTTCAACATCCCTCTAGCTATTCGAGGTCTTTTCTGTTTCCATATAATTTTAGGATTATTTGTTCCATTTCTTTGAAAAAAATGGATGGTATTTTGATGGGGATTGCATTGAATGTGTAGATTGCTCTAGGTAGCATTGACAGTTTAACAATATTTGTTCTTCCAATCCATGAGCATGGAACGTTTTTCCATTTCTTTGTGTCTTCCTCCATTTCTTTCATGAGTATTTTATAGTTTTCTAAGTACAGATTCTTTGCCTCTTTGGTTACATTTATTCCTAGGTATTTTATGGTTTGGGGTGCAATTGTAAGTGGGATTGACTCCTTAATTTCTCTTTCTTCAGTATTGTTGTTGGTGTATAGGAATGCCACTGATTTCTGTGCATTGATTTTATATCCTGCCACTTTACTGAATTCCTGTATGAGTTCTAGCCGTTTTGGGATGGAGTCTTTTGGGTTTTCCACATAAAGTATAATATCATATGCAAACAGTGAGAGTTTGACTTCTTCTTTGCCGATTTGGATGCCTTTTATTTCTTTTTGTTGTCTGATTGCTGTGGATAGGACTTCTAATATTATGTTGAATAGCAGTGGTGATAGTGGACATCCCTGCCGCGTTCCTGACCTTAGGGGGAAAGCTCTCAGTTTTTCCCCATTGAGAATGATATTTGCTGTGGGTGTTTCATAGATGGCTTTTATGATATTGAGGTATGTACCCTCTATCCCTATACTCTGAAGAGTTTTAATCAAAAAAAGGATGCTCTACTTTGTCAAATGCTTTTTCTGCATCTATTGAGAGGATCATATGGTTCTTGTTCTTTTTTGGTTAATGTATTGTATCACATTGATTGATTTGTGGATGTTGAACCAACCTTGCAGCCCAGGGATAAATCCCACTTGGTTGGTCGTGGTGAATAATCCTTTTAATGTACTGTTGAATCCTATTGGCTAGTATTTTGGTGAGAATTTTTGCATCCATGTTCATCAAGGATATTGGTCTGTAATTCTCCTTTTAGATGGGGTCTTTGTCTGGTTTGGGGATCAAGGTAATGGTGGCCTCATAATATGAGTTTAGAAGTTTTCTTTCCATTTATATATTTTGGAACAGTTTCAGAAGAATAGGTATTAATTCTTCTTGAAATGTTTGGTAGAATTCCCCTGGGAAGCCATCTGGCCCTGGGCTGTTGTTTGTTGGGAGATTATTGATGACTGCTTCAATTTCCTTGGTGGTTATAGGTCTCTTCACGTTTTCTATTTCTTCCTGGTTCAGTTTTGGTAGTTGATACATCTTTAGGAATGCATCCATTTCTTCCAGATTATCTAAATTGCTGGCATATAGTTGCTCATAATATGTTCTTATAATTGTTTCTGTTTCTTTGATGTTGCTTGTGATCTCTCCTCTTTCATTCATGATTTTGTTGATTTGGGTTATTTCTTGTTTCTTTTGGATAAGTCTGGCCAGGGGTTTATCAGTCTTGTTAATTCTTTCAAAGAAACAGCTCCTAATTGTGTTTATCTGTTCTACTGTTCTTTTGGTTTCTATTTCATTGATTTCTGCTCTGATCTTTATTATTTCTCTTCTCCTGCTGGGTTTAGGCTTTATTTGCTGTTTTTTTCTCCAGCTCGTTTAGGTGTAGGGTTAGGTTGTGTATTTGAGAACTTTCTTGTTTCTTGAGAAAGGCTTGTATTGATATACACCTTCCTCTTAGGACTGCCTTGTTGTATCCCAAAGTTTCTGAACAGTTGTGTGTTGATTTTCATTCGTTTCCATGAATTTTTTTAATTCTTCTTAAATTTCCTGGTTGACCCATTCATTCTTTAGTAGGATGTTCTTTAGCTTCCATGTATTTGAGTTCTTTCTGACTTTCCTCTTAAAAATGAGTTCTAGTTTCAAAGCATTGTGGTCTGAAAATATGCAGGGAATGATCCCAATCTTTGGTACTGGTTGAGACCTGATTTGTTACCTAGGATGTGATCTATTCTGGAGAATGTTCCATGGGCACTAGAGAAGAATGTGTATTCTGTTGCTTTGGGATGGAATGTTCTGAATATATCTGTGAAGTCCATTTGGTCCAGTGTGTCATTTAAAGTCTTTATTTCCTTGTTGATCTTTTGCTTAGATGATCTGTCCATTTCAGTCAGGGGAGTGTTAATGTCCCCCACTATTACTGTATTGTTGTCAATGTGTTTCTTTGCTTTTGTTATTAATTGCCTTATATAATTGGCTGCTTGCATGTGAGGGGCATAGATATTTACAATTTTTAGATCTCCTTGTTGGATAGACCCTTTAAGTAGGATATAGTGTCCTTCTTCATCTCTTATTACAGTCTTTGGTTTAAAATCTAATTTGTCTGATATAAGGATTGCCACCCCAGCTTTTTTTGGTGTCTATTAGCATGGTAAATCGTTTTCCACCCCCTCGCTTTCAATCTGGGTGTGTCTTTGGGTCGAAAATGAGTCTCTTGCAGACATCATATCAATGGGTCTTGTTTTTTAATCCAGTTTGATAGCCTGTGTCTTATTTTGGGGGGCATTTAGCCCATTTACATTCCAGGTAACTATTGAAAGATATGAACTTAAAGCCATTGTATTGCCTGTAAGGTGACTGTTACTGTATATTGTCTGTGTTCCTTTCTGGTCTATGTTTCTTTGAGGCTCTCTTTGCTTAGAGGACCCCTTTCAATATTTCTTGTAGGGCTGGTTTCGGGTTTGCAAATTCCTTTAGTTTTTGTTTGTCCTGGAAGCTTTTCATCGCTCCTTCAATTTTCAATGACAGCCTAGCTGGATATAGTATTCTTGGCTGCATATTTTTCTCATTTAGTGCTCTGAATATATCATGCCAGTCTTTCTGGCCTGCCAGGTCTCTGTGGACAGGTCTGTTGCCAATCTAATATTTCTACCATTTTAGGTTACATATCTCTTCTCTCCAGCTGCTTTCAAGATTTTCTTTTTGTCTCTGAGACTTCTAAGTTTTATTATTAGATGTTGGGGTGTTGACCTGTTTTTATTGATTTTGAGAGGGGTTCTCTGTGCCTCCCGGATTTTGATGTCCGTTTCCTTCCCCACATTAGGGAAGTTCTCTGCTATAATTTGCTCCAATATACCTTCTGCCCCTCTCTCTCTTTCTTCTTCTTCTGGGATCCCAATTATTCTAATGTTGTTTCATCTTATGTTATCGCTTATCTCTCAAATTCTGCCCTCGTGATCCAGTAGTTGTTTATCTCTCTTTTTCTCAGCTTCTTTATTTTCCATCATTTGGTCTTCTATATCACTAATTGTCTCTTCTGCCCATTTATCCTAGTCGTCAGAGCCCCCATTTTTGATTGCACCTTATTAATAGCCTTTTTGATTTCAACTTGGTTAGATTTTAGTTCTTTTATTTCTCCAGAAAGGGTTTCTCTAATAACTTCCATGCCTTTTTCAAGCCCAGCTAGTATCTTTAAAATCATGATTCTGAACTCTAGTTGTGACATCTTACTAATGTCTGTTTTGAGTAGGTCCCTGGCGGTCGGTACTGCATCTTGTTTTTTTTGTTGTGGTGATTTTTTCCATCTTGCCATTTTGTCCAGAGGAGAATAGATGAATGAGAGAAAAAAATGCTAACAGGGTAACAACGTCCCCTGAAAATGTACTCTAAACAAATCATTAAAGACCTGAAACCAGGGGACACGAAAGGGAAAGAAAGAAAAAGAGAAAGAGAAAAAAAGGACAAAGAAAAAGATAAAAACAAACAAAAACAGAACAAAACAAAACAAAACAGAATATGATCAAATATGATCAGGCTGGTGCATAGATCAGCGTCACACACTAGATTTTGGGCATATTTTGGTCTGTTAGAAGAAAGTTCCTCCCAAAATTTTAAAGAAAGAAAAAGTTATATATGTACAAAAATAAAGCTTAATACAATGAAGGGATGGAATATGACTGTAAAGATGAAAAGTATAAAAAATTTTAGAAAAGGGATTGATAAGAATTTGTTTGAAAAAAGAAAGAAGAGAATTAAAAAAAAAAGGGAGAGAACGTGATCAGGAGACTAGAACAAAGCCATACACGAGAGATTTAGGGCATATTTTGATCTGTTAGAAGAAACTGTATTTCAAAATTTTAAAGATAGAACAACTTATATTATGCCAGAAATAAGGGTAACTACTTGAAGGGATAGAATATGACTCTTAAATTTAAAAATAAAAATGTTTTTTAAAAAAGGGATTGATAAGATGTTGGTTGAAAAAGGGAAAAAGAAAAATTCAAAAAAAAAAGTGAGTGTTAAAAAAAATTAACTTTGAAAGACTAAAGAATGATGGTAAAAAAGCCATGAATTCTATGTGCAGTATTCCCCTAGCGCTGGAGTTCTCCCGTTTTCATTGATCGCTAAAGTTGTTCTTGGCCTGCGGTACTTGCTGATCTCCTGGGGGAGGGGCCTGTTGCCATGGTTCCCAAATGACTTGGTCGGAGGCAGCATTACCCCGCCCATTGCTGGGTCTGGGCTAAGTAATCTACTTGGGTTTGCTCTCGGGAGCTTTTGTTCCCAGCAAGCTTTCCGTACAACTTTGGAGGACGAAAGTGAAAATGGTGGCCTCCCAATCTCCGCCCCAGAGCAGCTGAGAATTGGGGCCCCACTCCTCAGTGCACCCCCAGAGAAAAGCAGTCAATCACTCCCATCTCCCCAGTCTCTGGCCGCACTCCGTGCTTGCCCGGCCTGTGACCGAGTGTTTCTATCTCTGGCACCCGACCCCGTGTGGAGTCTCCAAACCCAGCAGATCCCTGCAGTGCGCTCCCAGGCCCCTCCTCCCCAGGGGAGAAAGGGTTATCTCTCTGGATCTGCTGCTTGTTGGGTCCCTGCTGGAGGAGCAGTGGCCCGACTGTGCCGCAGATCACGGTTTATGGCAACCCCGAGCTGAGAGCCCACTCCTCGGCTCCGTCTCTGCAGCTGGCTTCCCCGCTCCAGTACCTGGGAGCTCTGCAGCACGCAGGCATCCCCAGTCTTTCTGTGACCCCAAGGGTCCTGAGACCACACTGTCCCGCGAGGGTACCACCCCCCGCTTAGCCACTGGAGCAACGTCCCTCAGCAGAGCCGACTTCTAAAAGTTCCAATTTTGTGCTCCGCGGCTCTATCACTTGCCAGAAGTGGCCAACAGAGGTCCCGTCCCCTGCCGTCTATCCTCCTGAATATTGCCTCGGATTCACTTCTCCGCACGTCCTACCTTCCAGTAAGTGGTCGCTTCTCTGTTCAGAGAGTTGTTGCTACTCTCTTCTTCGGTCTCCTGTTGAGTTCATAGGTGTTCAGAATGGTTTGATCCCTATCCAGCTGAATTCCTGAGACCAGATGAAATCCAGGTCTCCTACTCCTCCGCCCTCTTGCTCCGCCCACCTACCATAGCCCTTTAATTCAAAATGCTTCAGTGTGTATTCTGAAAACTGGGGTACTTTCTTATGTAATCCAAGATAGTTATCAATCATGACATATGATACAACACTTTTCCTTTATGTTATCTATATTTGAATATTGTCAATTAACCCAATAATGTCCTTTATGTAACATACATTTTTTTCTTCTAGTACAGGATCAAGTTGTGGATTAATATTGTACTTAATTATCATGCCTCTTTAGTCTTCTCTAATTTGGACAATTTCCATAACTTTTTTTTTTCGTCTTTTATGTCATTGATTTTTTTAATAGCATTTCCCTCTTTTCAAAATAGCACATTCCTTTTTCCTGTTCCCCCTGTTCCTCCTCCTCCTCTTCTTCCTCTTCTTCTTCTAATATTTCCTCATGATTAGATTCAGGTTATACATTTCCACTTGGAATACTAGATAGGTAATACTGTGAACCTCTCAAGAGAATCACATCTGGAGATATATCCATCTGCCACATTGATCAATCCATCAAGACACTGTTTTATTTCTCCCTGTGTAGTTCCTATTTTTTCCCTTTGTTACCAGTAAGTAATCTTTGGGAGTATACTTTAAGACCATGGTGTGAATAGCCTACTCCCTGATCCAAATTTAACATTGTTTAATGATTCTTGCCTCGCCCCATAGTTACTGTGGTTCCTTTAAAGAAATGATTTTCCTAGCCATGAACCATGAGATCTGGTTGTGCTACATAAGATGGGTAACACAAAGCCAGCTGCCTTAGTCTGGTTTTCCTAGAAGCAGATGCCACAATAGTTAGATTAAACATGCAAACATTGTGTTAAGGGAAATGATTGTGATTGGAAATAGGGAGAGAACTGGAGAAAGCTGGAAGTGCTACCAACTGACTGCAAGTGTGAGCTGCAGTGAAGGAGAGAGGAGGAGTGGGGCTTGGTGAAAAGTGTCTCAAATTGCAGTACAGGCTCAAGTGGCATTAGCAGATGCGAGACATTGAGGAGGTATGAGCCAAAGGAGGCCATCAGATGGGACTCTTGCCTCCCAGAAATAGGTCTGCCTTGGCAGCCCAGCTGTACTTTGTCATTAGCTGGAAACAGCACATGGGCTATGGCAGTTATACTCCAGGTTCCCTGTAGTAGAAAGCCTTTAGGGCACATTTCACTACTGTCTCAGTAGCACTTAACTTTTCTGAACCTCATGTTCCCACTATCAAGTCCAACCACAATGCCCTTCCTTCCTCATAGATAAATTTGAGAAGTACAATCATCTAGATGAAAGCACTTTGCAAAAGTCAAAACTCTATACCAGTCTAACAGGAATTTTGTTACTATTAGTGTTAGTAGAAGAGTCACACTCAATTTATGTAAAGAACTGGGAATAATGAAATCTCCAGAGTGTAGTGTCTGTATTTGGTCATTTATTTGCACACCAGGTTAATGGAAAGATTTTATACTGAACTTATCTCTGACTCCTTTTTGCCTATTACTTTCAAGGTGATTTGCTTTAGAACATAAGCATTGAGGAAGAAAATACGCCTTCACAGAGCAAGAATGGAAGGGTAGTTATAATTATGCTTAGGAGGGGCTTGCCAATAAATACTATTATGTCTCATAACTGTCTTATCAAATTTAAAATATTTCAATCCAAATGAGTTAAGAATCTTTATGTGCTTCACATATAAGTTTTATTTGTTTGTTTTTAACAGAGGTTAAAATATGTGCTGGGATACAGTCTTCTTGGAGGTGCTGTATAAAATGAGAGAAAGTGCAGGCTTTGTTGCTGAGGATTCACAGATCCTAGATAGCTTATTTAATCTATTTACACCCTTTCCTCATATCTAAAATGAAAATAATAATATGTATACTCTACGATTGATGTAAGCAGTAGATATAACATGTTTAAGATGCCCATCTCAGTCCCTGGGAAATAATAGATACAATAAATGCTGGTCACCATTTTTCAATCAAGAAGTGTCTGTTAAGCATCTATTATGTATTAGTCACTGTGCTAGGTGCTGAGTCATACAATACTAAATGGAGAGAGAGACAACCCCTGCCTTCCATTACAGTCTCCTGGGGAGTACAGACAAATAAAGAAGCAATTCCTGCAGTGTGAAAAAGGCCTTGACAGGGTAAAAACAAGGTGCTATGGGAATATATAGAAGGGTCATTGAACACAGAATTGGGAAATCAGGAAGGTCTCACTGAGGAAAAGATAGATGTTCAAGGAGAGTCCTGAGCAAAGTAGAATTCAGTCAGCCGAAAGAGGAAAGTAAGAACAGAGGAGAATTCTCAGCAGAAGAATCAGCATGTGCAAATAGGCAAGAACAAGCATGGTGTGTTCAGGAAACTGGAAGAAAATTATGGTGGGGATTGGAAATGGTAAAGTAGTGGGAGAAACAACATTTGTGAGGTGAGAAGGACCTGGAAATCAGTATCAGTGTGTATCAGTGGCCTGTATCTAAATCCTGAAACAAAGCAGATACTGATCGATTGTTGAAGAAGGAGTTATTTTGATCATGCCATGTTTGTTTGTTTGTTTGTCTTTTTGAGGTAGCCACTACCTTTTTACTAAGATACCCTTTGGAAGGAAGAGTGTGTGTCATATAGAAGTATTTCTGGGTTCTCCCTGAAAGGTAATATCACATATGAAATTCTCGAAGTGGCATAAAGATCACAAGATCTCTAAAGTTAGAATTATAATATGAGATTAGTATTTACTTCCAAAGAATTGAATGGATTCTCTAAAGAGTTCTAGTTTTCTCATGGGGGTGTGAGTTTCATTTCCTTGTTAATTAAGAGAGTCTGAAAAGAGTCCAAGATCCTGTTTAGTTGACCCAAATAGATCCTACATGATCAGAGATTAGAACATGCAGAAACACACACATGAACTCTTTCCAAAGCAGTTGTTTGAAGTGGTCCAAAAAAAAAAAAAAAAAAAAATCTACAGGCTGCAACTTTGATCAAAGAAAAATTAGGGATAATCCCCAAGTCAAACTGAATTCTCTGTGGCTATTTGTGGAAATTTGACTGAAAATTGTATACTATCAAATCCGCATGATACATGCTTGAGGTTTGAAAAGACATGAATAATCGAGGAAGATGGAAATTTGTGAAGTCCGGAGATGTTTATTGACAGGGCTTATTTCACTTTTCCCAGGCCGGAGAGATGAAAATTCTTCCTCTGCTTTTCTTTAAATACTTGATCCACTCCAAAGAGGACAGCTGGATAATCCCCACAGACAGGAAGAATTACTGACTCACCAAAAATATATAGACATGGGGGCATCGGTGTGGTTCCAGTTGCTAGCTATGTGAATAGTTAGTGTATCTGGCCATCACTGTCCATTTTTTTTTTTTAAAGATTTTATTTATTTATTTGAGAGAGAGAGAATGAGAGATAGAAAGCACGAGAAGGAAGAGGGTCAGAGGGAGAAGCAGACTCCCTGCTGAGCAGGGAGCCCAATGCGGGACTCGATCCCGGGACTCCAGGATCATGATCTGAGCCGAAGGCAGTCGCTTAACCAACTGAGCCACCCAGGCGCCCCCATCACTGTCCATTTTTAAAATATGCCAGTCAGTTGTTCATATTAATTGATTCCCCATGTTCCATCTTCCCTGATCCACATCTGTTCCAATGAAAGGATAGTATAAAGGTAAGACTTGTGCCATCAAATGAGAGCTTTAAAAGCCAGTCAGTTGCCTATATGGTGAGCCATTCTTTTCAAGCATATGTTTGCAATTAGCTAAACAGAGCCAAATCCGACCATGGGTTCCAGTGGGAGTGGCAGCTGTTGCATGGAAGCATTGTACAACAGTGCAGATAGAGAAGCAAAGGCAGCTCAATACTGGGGCCACTCTGCAGAGTGAAAGAAATGGCTCACTACCAGAAAAAAGCCCAGGCCAGGACTCATTCTGACAGGGCTGTGTTTAGGTGGCAGCCAGTCAGACCTGCAGCTGGACTTCAGCTTTGCCGTGAATGAGTTGTATAGCTTTGTGCAAGCTGGTTACTTACCATTTCTAAGCTGTGGTGGTCTCACCTTTGAAATGGGGAGAATGATACCTAATTTCACATTTATTGGAGGATTCAATAAGAGAACTTTTAAAAGAACAAGTATGCTAGATCTTGGTAACTATAATAATCTATTTTTATTGTTGTTATTATGTTGTTATTTTTAATAACAATATGAGTCATAGCAGAACATCATCATCATCACCATCCCTTGAGATGTCTTCCTTGTATGGCTGATAGTTGAACTTACTGAGTTCAGTTAATTTGCCTTAAAATTATCTAAATGTTTAACCCAAGCCATAATGTAAACTGTCCCAGTTTATTGGTAGGAAATATATGTATATTTCAAGGATGTATGGATAAAGTAAGGTGGATAAATAAATTACAGTTTGATAAAATATAGGTATGTGACTGACACTCAGGATATCCTAGATAACGGGGTAGTCAACTTAACATTGTGAGAGATTAAAAGGAGACCCAACCTGAAGTGATGGCATTTGCACTCAAGGTGTGTATCAGTGACCTTATAATCATATGGTAGATAGAGTTTTAAAATAATGCTTTTTTCTTCTCGTGTTATTTCAAACATAGTCAGCCGAACACGAAAAGTCTTACAGTTATTAATTTAAATAAAGTCTTTCCCTAATGGTCTAAAAACAAAGAAAAAAATAGATTGTTTTTCCTCCCTGAATTTTTTTCTTTTTGAAAATCCTCATTTAGATGTTTGAAAAGAATGGATTTGGGAAGACTGATCATTTATTTTTCTCACTTGCCATCACTCGGTCTAAATTTACCTTATTAATTTACTTTATGCATTACACAAACCGCATGTGGTCATTACTAAAGGTTTTTTAAAAAAGCATAACAGTGTGGACAAAAGATATTTAACAATAGCTGTCTTTAAAGTGATGAAATTAAATAACTAGGGAACTGAAAACTTTTAATGGCAGGGCTGCTACATTAAAAATGTATGGTTTATTTCTCATTGCATAAGGACATTTTCCTAAATTATAATGTTAATTTAACCCTGTAATATAGTTATTCCACTCTATAAATATATTATTAGTTTGACTAATTTGGTTGATTTGTTTGTCTTGCATAGTAGATTGCGTTTAAGTTTCATGGTAGACTCTTCCCAATGAAATAATTAGAATAATAAGGCAGAAATGCCCAAGATACAGGAGAAATACTGGGACCTAATTTCCTATAAGGGCTACCAATACAACTTAAACACCTGTGGAATTTCTGCAATGTTTATAATAAAAAGAGTGCATTATCACTGCACTTTCTAACTAGAAAGACCAAGTAAACCTGCCTGTATCCAATTATCTTAGCTGTCATATTAGCAAGTATTTATTGAATGCCTAAATTATAATCAATTTTCTGCAAACTATGAATATAAATGGATAAGGGAATGCATTTTTCTTCTTCAGGATGTTTTAAATTTAAATAGAAATGAGTATCTTCTCTCTAGGCATTGGTAGCAAACAGAGAACAGTATTCAATTTGGTATTAGAATTTTATGTTAAAGGTGATAATGATTTGTGAAACACTATTGTATAGGCAGTACTGACTTCAGAAAGGACTTTAGAGAGGGTATAGGATGTAGATAGGCATATACAGGAGCGAAGGGCCCTCCACAGACAGTGAAGCATGAATAGAAGGAAAGATTAAGAAATAACAGAGCAGATACTAATATTATAGGGGGACTTCATTATATAACAAAAATTTTGTTTTAGGGACTGTTGAATAAGGCTTAACTCATTATTGTCTATTCTAAACTCCCCCAATGGAGGCTTTGTCCAGAGGAGGTCATTCACATCATCAGTTAGGCTGTAAGATTTATAGCTCCTTCAGGTTAGGGTCTGTGGAGATATTTTTTTTCTGCTCTTCCATAACCCCAAACATTATGGTAACATAATGGGTATTTAACAAAAATTCATTCAACAAAATACAAATGGCCATGCTTGCTTATAAGTTGTCCACAAAGCCAAGAATGTAAAATTTTATTAAGCTATGTAGGCCATTTGTCTTAAAAGATCTGTTTATATCTGGAGGGATAGAAGTCTTTGGTAGGTTTTGACTGTTGGAGGTTTTATGTTTTTTTTGAAAGCATTTAACTGTATTTCAGCAAGGTAAACATAAAAGAAGGTTAAAAGGAGTAGTCTTTTAGATAGCTAGGTAGCTAGTGTTTGACAGTATAAATTGAATCTGTCCCTTATCTTATAAAGACAGAAGACACTGAGAATGAGTAAAGAAAATTGGACTTCTAAAATGATAAAATATTCAATAACTCTACTGGAACGAAATCTTGTTTTTCATAACTTGATTTCTAACCAAAATTATGTTATGTGAAAACAAAACAACAACAAAAGCCACTGCATGGAAAACACTTCAGTGTCCTGTTTTCTTTTAAAACATAACAAAAACAAAGACAGTATAACAACTGGAAACTTTAATTGGGTTTCTACAATGTACCCACTTTGCATGTTACCTTGCTTGTCTTTACAATGACCCTATTTTATAAATAATGAAAGGGAGGCTGAGAAAGATCAATGCATGCTAAAGGTTCTCAGTGAGTATGCAGCAGGCCTACTTCAAATCTCAGGCTGTTCTGAAAGTTCATGCCCATCCCCTATGTCAATATTTCAAAACCTTTAAATATTTGTTTATTATCTGGTTGATTTTTATGATATCTGAATATCACATGAATTATTTTTTATTGTGGTAAAATATGCATAACATAGAATTTACCATTTTAAACTTTTTAAAAGGTATTGAGAGTCGCATTAAGTATATTCACATTTTTGTATAACTAATACCACCATCCATCTACAGAATTTTTTGTCATTCCAAACTGAAACTTGGCATCCATTAAACACTGACTTGCCATTAATCCTTCCCCCTAGGCCCTGTTAACCACTATTCTACTTTCTGTCTCTACAAAAGCGACTGATCTAGATACTTCATATAAGTAGAATCATACAATACAATTTGTCCTTTTTAGTCAGGCTTATCTCACTTAGCATAATGTTTTCAAGGTTCATACATGTTATAGCATATATCAGAATTTCAATTTTCCCCCTCAGCTTTATTAAGGTCTAATTTACAATAAAAATTGTATACACTTAAGGTGTATAACCTGATGACCTGATATTGGTATATATGTGTGAAATATTCACCACAATCAAACCAATCAACATAGGCTTAATAACATTCCATTATATGTATACCCCATTTGTTTATCCATTCATCTGTTGATGAACATTTGGAATTGTTACCACCCTTTGGCTGTTGTAAATAAGGTTCTTTAAACCTGGTTGTCCAAATATCTGTTCAATTCCTTGGTTTCAATACTTTGGGGTATATACCCTGAAGTAGAATTTCTGTTTCATATGACAAATTGAACTATTACATTGTTTACTTAGTGTATTTCTACAAATTATCTTATTTTAAATTAAATGAATTATTTTAAAAAGAAACCTTATTATCACGGATATAGTCAGGATAAACTTGGTTATATTGCAATAATAAACAATTCCTAAAGTACAGTTTTCTATCTTGCTCACTCTAAATATCTCATGGGGATCATGGAGAGGAGGGGTAGTTCTGCTCTACATAGTCACTTAAGGACCCAGGCTGGCAGAGCTCCCTTATTCTTAGCAGAATAAGGAGTAGTCTACCAAATAAGGATAGCCTTTTCTTCTAGGTACCTCAAAGTAAACAAATAGGACACTATTTTCAATGAATGATAAAGGATGATGAGAATTAAATGAAGATGAAATAAGGTTCAGAAGAAGAAAATGGTTCATTTATTTATCAATTTACACAAATATTCATTGGTTATTAAGGGCTGCTCTAGACACGGAGGATACAACAGATAGAAATGGGCCATATCTTAAAAGAACTTAACTGCTTAGAAAGAAACACAGGCATTAAAAGAGAAATATCAGATGCAGTGTTTATGAAAAAGGAAATTTTGAAGCATATAACCAGGTACATTTACAGTAACATGAATGGATTTTTAATTTTAAATATTTTTATGTGGATGTAAAGTTTAAATAATAAAGATGTGTAGGAGTGAGGAGGATGGGGGAGGAGATTATTTTAGGCAGAGGAAACACTGAAACTCCTGAGTGGGAGAGAATAAGAAAAATTACAAGGTATTAAACAAATGCAATATTTCTGAAACTAGAGAATAAGAAAGTATAAGTCATGAAAGAGACAGCACTCTACAAGTTCCGAGTAGTGAGAAAAAAATGGATCCTTACTGGTAAGGTAAGGTTTCTTCTTTCCACCTTATATGTGATTACCTGGAGTCTAACAGGTTAAATATCAGAGTGTGTGTCTGAATCCAGTTTGTATGGTTCACTTGGCAGTGCCTCTTCAAACTCCACAGTTGTCATCTGAATTGAATATCATAGCAGAATCTGTTTTCTTTTGAAAAAGATTGTAGGAAAGTAAAACATATGTTATATAAGTTAGTTATGAAAGTCTTAGGGAGAAACTTTCAAAAGATCTCATGTAACAAAACGTTAATTGATTATGACCAATCAGGTATAAGAATTTAAACTGCTAAACTTTGTTA
This sequence comes from Zalophus californianus, assembly GCF_009762305.2. NCBI lineage: Eukaryota > Metazoa > Chordata > Mammalia > Carnivora > Otariidae > Zalophus > Zalophus californianus. The sequence continues at coordinate 51,466,842 of NC_045605.1, forward strand.
ATTGTGATATCATGAATTATAATAATGAAATATTTTGTCATTTCCAGTTGGCAAGTTTTGTTGTTGGTGATAGTGGTTTTGCTTTTTTGACCACATAAACCCTGATATTTTAAGCACTGGAGAATATATGTTGGCATATGTTTTTGGATCACTGTATGTATTAAGAGTCATATAGCTTATCTTACTTTTTTCAATGATTGATCTTTTCTCAGGAATTTAAATCAGACATATGCACAAAAATTTAGATTACATATATGTAAATATCCATATACATATGTATCTTTTCTAACATTACAAACCGTGACAAATTGGAACAATCCTGTTTTTTGCTCAGAAACTTATGAGATCCCATATAGTTATTACAAACCATACCATGAAAGAATGTCCAATATAAACAAATTTTTTTTTAGCTATTAATTTACAAAAAGCACTTTAAAATATATTATGTAGAGAATAAGGTCAAGGACATGAATGGGTTCATGTGTAGTTAAATTTGAAGACCGTATACCAAAATATTAACATTGGTTCTTGCTGGGTAGGATGATTGCTTTGGGCTTGCTTCTTTAGATTCCGGCTATCCACCCGCCCCCCCCCCTCAATTTTTTACGATTAACTTTCATTACTTTTACTGGCAATCCCCCTGATTCTTCTCCTGTTCATCCCCATCCCTCCAAGGAGAATCACCACATGACTTCTAACCACAGAAATTCTAACCAAGTTTTTTTATTTTTTTATTTTTATTTTTTTTTTAAAGATTTTATTTATTTATTTGAGAGGGAGAGAATGAGAGACAGAGAGCACGAGAGGGAAGAGGGTCAGAGGGAGAAGCAGACTCCCCGCCGAGCAGGGAGCCCGATGCGGGACTCGATCCCGGGACTCCAGGATCATGACCTGAGCCGAAGGCAGACGCTTAACCAACTGAGCCACCCAGGCGCCCTGACCAAGTTTTTTTAAAGTTGAGTTTCTGATATTTATAAATCAGGAAATCTGCATTTTGCCATCCTGTAAGAAATCAGATCTGACAGTGTGGATATCAGTTTCCTCAAGGCAGTGGCCTATAAGCAGGAGCAACTGTACCTTAGGGAGAAAGTGGCCTTTCCAGGCCCCCCTGGCTCACCTCCTCATTTTGTCACTTGCCTGGCCCTCTGGAATAAGAGCTGGAAACATTTATCTTTTTCTGTCTGTTCATCCTACTATCAATGTTTTTGTATTCCTCACCGCTCTGAGCCTGTTCTACAAGGTGGTGTTAACTAAATAAATGAGTAAATCACAAGGGAAAACCAAAAGGAAAACTAACGTACTTCTTGGTTAGAAACCATGCTTAGTGCAGAAGGGTGGGATGACAAATGATAAAGGAATTATATGGTATATAGTCTAAAAAAGTTTTGAAGAAATTTGAATAGGAATATTGATATTCTGTAGTAAACTTAGAGCACTGTAATGCCTTTTAGAACAATTTCTGTATTGTCTGCATATAACTTATCCACACATGTGCTCCACTCTATTTTTTTTCTGAATCGTTTTTTTCTTTTGGTTCTAACTTTCTAATAGGATCTGTTCATGGCCCCATCTTAGTTTGTTTCCATCATCCTCTGGACTGCAATTCAATGACACTACCTCCCAATAGACAAGTGGGCTGAAGAAAGCACCTGAAATGAGTTGAGCTTGCCAGATTTTCTTTTTTGCTAATTAAGACTCCAATCTGTGTATGATCAATTGAACAGAGAAGCCATGTGAAGCCAGAGCTATGGTGGATATGCACATGCCAAGGTAGAGGAAAGGTCTACAGAGAAGATGGATGAAATGCTTAGAGACAAGCAGAGATGATAAACAGTAGGAGTAATCTGAGCCTCGTTTTCCAGTTCCTGACTCCAGGCTTTGTGATTCGTGCCCCATGAAACATCTATACCTTTCCAATCAATTCCCCTTTTTAGATTAAACTATTTTGAGTGAGTTCTACTTTAAGTGCATTTAAAAAATTCCAGTCTAAGACAGTATGTAATAATCATTAAATAATTATGTTTGATTTGTATATGACTTAAATTTGGCCTCAGAATTATAGAGAAAGATTGAAGTTGAGAGTTTGGAGAACATTTTTGTAGACTTCTAGACCAATTTCCTCTTCATAAAACACTTAGCATAACAATATTACTAATTTTCCTTCATCTTTTTTTTGCTTACCTCCAGCAAACAGGATATTTTTCTTATAATGGCTCTTTAAATTTTAGTTTTTATTCTCCTTGTTCTTTATATCAGTCCTTCAATAAATGGATATATTTGCAGCATTCCTCTTAAGCTTTTCCTTTTCTAGGATAACATTAGCTAATTAGTCAATAATTACCACTCTGATTTTTTGTTTTTTTTCCCCTGACTCTCCATTATCTTGCCTTGAACCCACAATAAGGCATTGCTGTCTTTCAAATCTATACTTTTTCATACCTCATGGTTTTGTTTGTTTATTTTTGTTTATTTATTTTTTTTACTATTGTCTTCTCTCCCTTTTACATGCAAACATAGCTTTTGTATGATGGGGTTGCCAAGCCACGATAGGTCACATAATATATTGTAATAGAATATGAACTTTGGGGCCACACATAATTACCTGACTTCTAAATGATACAATATAAGAAAATTCTTTACTCACAAGACTGTAATAGTTATATATAGCCATATATATAACTATATATAAATAAATATATATATGTATATATATAAACATAGTTATACAAATTATGTTTACAATGGAGGGTCAAGGCTAACTGATAATAGAAAACAAATAAATAATTTAAAAGTTAATGTATAGTAGGACAAAGGATGCTGTTTCTTAAATATCTACTTTTCTACAGACATCTACATATTGGATGAAACACAGAATCACTAATAATTTAGGATTGATATTTATATAGTCATAACATTATTAAACATTGTGAAAGGTATCTTCTGAGCTATTACCATGTGTCATGCATAGTACTAGGCAGGTATAACTAATCCCATATTTACAGGCAAGGAAACTGAGGCTTGGAAAGGTTAAATAATTTACCCAAGGTCATGTAGATGGTAAGTGACAAAGTCAGTCTTTGAAGGGGATTTATTAAAAAACCTAGCAGTTCTTTTTGTCAGAGTTCATTGCCTCAGAGAAGGAATAGAGCATAATAGTTTAAGAAGAACGCCATTTCATGTGGATTGAACCTAATTCACTTGAATTTTTTTTTCAGGTATGTGATCAGAAAAAAAATATTTCTGTTTCATCAGTAATTTTCCTTATGGTTATGTTTTAGATAAAAATCTGGGTAGAAACATACCCTTCAAACTATGTTTGTACTCCCAGTGTGCTAAATACCTTTTGTTTGTCCCTCTGGATCCATAGCCTGCTCTGCTCTGATTTCTGCCAGGGGAGGTTTGACCTTCAAGTCTATATTCAAGAGAACGTTTTGCCTTCTGGCTTCTGGTTGGATTCAACCAGTGGGAAGCTCTGGCAGGAAATGGGGGCTGAGTAGAGGGAGAGTGAATAAATGTATGCTACTCATTCCTTTTCTTATTCCATCAATCCTGGAAATTCTAACAACATCTTTTTTTCACTAGCCCCAGGGCAAGGTGGGAAGGAATCCACACTATCTCTTGAGTGTTTCGTCACCCTGCTCACACCTTTGTAAATAGTTTCTTTTTAAACCCTCCTTGAATCATGACAATCTGATTTTAATCTAGGATCCTGCCATTTGTTTCATTCTGGGAGCCTTTCTCTTATACTTGATGTCTAGCAAATTACTTGGTACGCTAAATGTGTTTTAAAAAATGGATAAATAAGTACCAGAATACAGTGACATATGTACTTTATTCTTATAGATAACAAAGCTGGCTAAGGAAAACACTGTAGGTGCCTAATAATCTAAAAATGGTTTTCTGTTCAATGGAGGCCAGTATACCAAACAGAAAAGTAAATTTCTACCCAGATTTCCTTCCTCTTTTATAAACAAAGGAGTCTTGGAGCCGCATGAAAGCTGAGAAGACTTGGTCATACATCCAGATTCCTGCTGTCTGGAAAATGTGATAGTGATCCAGAAAGGGATTTCAGAAGGCTTACCCAGCAGCTCTGTGGTCACTCTGGTCTGGCAAAGAATGAAAGCCCCATGGTTAGGCTGAGAGCTTAGAATTGCTCTCAGAAGCCAAAAGTCTTTGAGCTTGAATTACAAAGTGTTAGTTAACTTTGGACTAAGACATCTTCTGAAAATGAACAAAAATTTCTAAGGAGAAATAGTCCATCTCTTAAACGTAAGTTAAAGGCTAGGATTTACCCTGAATGAAACGATATCTCTCTCCTCTCAGGTAACACTTAACATTTTCATTTGATTGTGGGTATCCAAACTCCCAAACATTTGTTTTTTTCTACCTCCTAAGAATGATTCAGGGGCTAGTGATTAATTTCATTTCACTGTGGATACAATGATCTCTTTTGGTGGTTGAGCCAAAGTATGGGTGAGACTTCTTACTTTCAAGGATCCTAAGATTGTCTGAGGACTTGTATTCATATAAACAACTTTGTTTTAGAAGGAAGCTCCAAGTATTTACAAGCCATTTACCGAAGTCATGGTCACTTTAGATCCTTCAGTGCTACTTACTATGTGTTCCTATTGTACCAGGTACTTTGAATGTCAAAGGCATTTAATAAATTGCTCTTATGGTGCAAATATGAACAGGTGGTGTGTTATAGGGTACAGACTACATGTGCTCTCTATACATCTAGAGATATGCTAACATTCCACCTTATAAATGAGAAAACTGAAACTCTGAGGGGTGAGGTCATGTGCTGAAAGTTGAGGGAAGAAGTGGAGAGAAAACCCTAACCTCCTTACTTCTCCCAACACATAATTTCATCAGAAAAAGGTAGCCCCTAATCTTCCCCAAGCTCTACCAGAGTTAATTTAGGCACACCTAGGGACAGATTAACATGACTGGTAAGCACAATGAGCTATCAAACTGACTAAGGATGCAAGGTGAGGGGCAGAGGAGCATTTGGTTTTGTTCTGTTTTGTTTTTGATTTTTCTTCTTTTGAATTTTTATGTTTTTATGCATGTTATCAAATTAATGTACTGTAAAAGCCTACAGAAGAAACTGTTCTTATTGGGTTTTGATTTGGAATGATATTTGTTCATTTAACAAATGCAATATTAAGACCCTGACCCTAACTCTAGACATCCTGAATTAATTTTACTTTGATATAATCCAGAGATGGGTAATTTCTGAAGCTTCTTAGCTAACTTTAATTTATAGCCAGAGTTGAAAATTCCTGCTTTATAATTATGGAGAGAAGAAATGGAGGTTAGGAGAAGGTGGGAAGGAAAAGAGAGAAGAAAAGAAAAAAGGGAAAGAAAAAGGAAGGGAAGGGTAAAGGAAGGGGAAGGAAAAAAAGGAGGGGAAAATCGGAGGAAAGGAAGTAGGAAGAATGGAGAGGAATGGGGAATAAATGAACTCCCTGTGGGAGCTGAGACACAGGGCATGATTAAAAGTATCAGAAGTACGTGTAAACCCAATATAGAAAGATGGTCCCTGACTTAGGATGGTTCGACGTACAACTTTTCAGCTTTATGGTGGTGCAAAAGTGATACACAGTAGAAACTGTACTTCAGATTTTGAGTTTTGATCCTTTTCTGGGCTATTGATATGCAGTACTATACTCTCTCTTAATGCTGGACAGTGGCAGTGAGCTGCAGCTCCCAGTCAGCCCCAGGATCAGGAGGGTAAACCAATAGATTTGTAACCCTTGTGTACCCATTCAATCATTCTCTTTTCACTTTCAGGACAGTATTCAATCAACTATGTGATACTCAGCACTATTATAAAATAGGCTTTGTGTTGATTTTGGCCAACTATGGACTAAGTATGCTGAGCATATTAGGCGAGGCTAAGCTATGATATTCAATATGTTAGGTGTATTAAATGCATTTTCGACTTAACAGTATTTTCAATTTACAGTGAGTTTATTGAGATGTAACTCCATTGTAAGTTGAGGAAGATCTGTACTTAAGTAATATGTGTCATCTAAACAAAAATAAATACTGATTATGAACACTTGAAACTATATTTTTCTGGGGTGCCTGGGTAGCTCAGTCGGTTAAGCATCCAACTCTGGATTTCAGCTCAGGTCATGATCTCAGGGTTGTGAGATTAAGCCTCCTGTCAGGCTCCACACTGGGCATGGAGCCTGCTTAAGTTTCTCTCTTTCCCTTTCCCTCTGCACCTCCCCACCTCTCTCTTTCTCTCTAAAAAACAGACTAACAAAACTCTATTTTCCTGAGTCTGGCTTCTACTTCCTAAGCAAATATTCACATTTTTAGCACACGTGCTTGGGCAGCTTAACATTTCCAAAGCAAATCACACACGTAGCAGTTGGCATCACCAGAATGTATTAAGGTCATAACCAGCTTGCTCTCAGCACTGCCCAGCAGTACTACTCTCTTAGTCTGGTTTACTTCCTCCTGTGCTCCTTTCAATGACTACTTAAGCCCTCTCTGTAGCTGACAGACTTCAGAGTCTTCTTCCACCAACTAATTTCTCCCTTTGCACTAAAGAGATAATGCTTACACCCTCCTCTTCAAAAACCAACAAGGAGCCATCAAGCACTTTCATCTCAGTTTTCATCTTCCCAATTTATGCTCTAACCAGTACCTGTCCCACAGTTCCCCGTGTTTCTGCCAGTGCTCTGCCTCAGTATCCCATGTGGCTTTCCATCGTGCTGTTTCCTGATTTTTCCTTCTGTCTCTGGAATTTCACAGCACTGATTACCAGGATTGATTAACAATCCCTGTCTTCAATCTCTGTCTCTGCTGTATCCTTTCCACTGCACCAGAACATGCCCAACACTCTCTGTTTCTTAGACAAAACAAAACCACTTTTGGCTTCTGTTCTACCAGCCAGTGCCTTATATGCCTTCTCCCCTTTTAACCAAGATTTTCAGAAAAGTGTATATTTTCATTTTCTTCTCTCTCCTCCCCATCTTTTATCTTCCTACTTCAGAGTAGCTTCTGCATTCTTCCTTCCATCAAGATGGATCTCCAGTGATCACCACATTGCTAGATACCGTAAGCAATTTTTATACTTCATTTATTTTTCTTACCATCAGCCTTCAGCCTGATGCCTATTTCTTTCTTAAAACTTTCTTAACTTTTGTGGTAGCCTTTGCTCATGGCTTCCCCCCATCCACCTGCTGTTCTTTTCCTGTGCTTCTTTGTTGGCTCATCCTATAACCTCATGTTCATGAGTTTAGGCTCTGGAGCCAGCCTGTTCAGATTCAAATCCTGGATGCAAATCATACCAGCAGTAAGTCAGCACGGATAAGTTCTCCATAAAAATGTTGATAATACTATTAACTTCATCAAAATATTTTTTGAAAGGAGTAACTCATTTAATTGCTTAAGGTAGTGCCTCAGACATAGAAAATGCTAAAAAAATACTATTTGTTATTATATCTATTCTTCCAAGCATATCATTGTTCCCCTTTCATGCTGTATTTTCTGTCTCAGAATGGTCTGTTTCATGCTGAAGGACCAAAATATTATTTTAATTCTTGAAATTTATAATTTGACATCTCTCATATAGACCTCTCTTCTGAGTTCCAGTCTTATTTTCAACATTTGTGATTGGATATCCCAAGGAAACCACAACTCAGCAGGTCTAAAATTGAACTCATATTCTTTCCTTTGCAGAGTGGATTCTTTCCTGCCTTTCCTTGAATGGCACCACCATTAAGGCAGTGGCACAAGTCCACAACTTATAAGTCGTTATTTTTTTATATGCTACATGTGTTATAGTATCACATAGTATACATTTTAGTTGCTAAATATCTCAGGAATCTCTTTTCTCTGTCTAAACTCTGTCACCCCTGGTGAAGCCTTCTCATTTTATTTATTTTTTTCTACTCTTATATACATTCTGCAGTTACACTGAAGTTTTCCTCAAAAAAAAAAGTGAATAAAATGATAATGCCCCTTTCCTTATCTCTTATTGCTTAATATCTTTTTTAGAAAAAAAAAAAATCCTTAATATGCCACAAGACTTGAATAGACTGCCCAGGTCCCCAGCCTCAGGAACAATGTTCTAGTTCCTTCATTCTAGCCTCTGTGAGCATGTCTTCATCTGTTGTAGTCATGCTCACCTCCACCTCAGGGTCTTGTGTTTTTTGGCTGTTAACCACTCTCCTCCATCTGCTCTATATAGTTAACCTCTACTCATCTTCAGATGTCGACTCTTATATATTACTTCTCAAGGAACTGTTTCATGAGTCTCAACACTAAATCAAATCATAGCTGTCTATATGTTCCTTTTACAGTATTAAGTTTGTAATTATATATCTGATTATCTTTTTACCACCTATATCTCCTCTCAGACTGTAAGCTCATCATTGCTTCCTCAAACCTGTTAGAGTATTTGGAACATTAGCTATTCAAACAACATTGTTGAATAAATGAACAGTGCCTGTAAGAGAAAGTGGGAGCCTTAAGGAAACTAGAATCTCATGGAAGAAGGTTGGGGTTGTAACGTCAGAATAACGGATCCTTGGCTTCTTTCTGGTTTGTTGGTAAGATCAGAGAGCAGCTACGGTGGTTTACTCTCTTCAGGGACAAAGTTAGATGTCCTGTTTTCTTTTCGCTCACTCATTCATTCTGCCATTTTATGATGATTTATTAATAGAATATTGCCATCTTAACAGTATAAAAACATTACAAATACAGCTGAGAACAGAACAGAGATGACCCTATTTCTCTTAGAGTTAAAAAAGGCAAAGAATCCTAGTATCTCAGAGTGATAAGGAAACAGTTTTAATAAAGGGTTCTATGAAACACTAACATTATACTCCATAAAACAAAGGTCCTAAGAAAGTCTGGGATATGCTACACACTGTATTTTTTCTCATGGAAATTCATAAATAACTTTAGTTCATTAAAGGCTCTGAAAATACTTGCAACAAAGAAGTGATTTAAATGTGTGTGACACAGCATTCCCTAAACGTAGGGTTTCGTTTTTTTGCTTGTTTTTGCCTTTGTTTTAGCAAAACTCCTGTGCTGAGGAAGTACTGCTTCACAAGGCTATCCATTTCATATTTTGATTGTTTTTTTTCATTTCATTGAGTCAAGATTGCCTTTTCTATATTTAGAATCAGTGGATTCTGATGTTTGAAATAATTATAGATAATTTTGGCTGATGGTTTATAAACTTTCTTGACCCCAAGAATCCTTTGTTTAAATAATTTTTTTTTTTTTTTAGTTTTTGATGTAGTGTTCCATGATTCATTGTTTGCGTATAACACCCGGTGCTCCATGTAGAACGTGCCCTCTTTAATACCCATCACCAGGCTAACCCATCCCCCCACCCCCCTCCCCTCTAGAACCCTCAGTTAGTTTTTCAGAGTCCATCATCTCTCATGGTTCATCTCCCCCTCTGATTTCCCCCCCTTCATTCTTCCCCTCTTGCTATCTTCTTTTTTTTCTTAACATATATTGCATTATTTGTTTCAGAGGTACAGATCTGTGATTCAACATTCTTGCACAATTCACAGTGCTCACCATAGCACATACCCTCCCCAGTGTCTGTCACCCAGCCACCCCATCCCTCCCACCCCCCACCACTCCAGCAACCCTCAGTTTGTTTCCTGAAATTAAGAATTCCTCATATCAGCAAGGTCATATGATACATGTCTTTCTCTGATTGACTTATTTCGCTCAGCATAACACCCTCCAGTTCCAGCCACATCATTGCAAATGGCAAGATTTCATTCCTTTTGATGGCTGAATGGATAAAGAAGATGTGGTCTATATATACAATGGAATATTATGCAGCCCTCAATAAAATTGTTTTGAAAATGCAAACAATAGGGCTTCTCCAGTGAAGCTGGTGGTGAGATGTGAGCCCCATCAGCCAGGCCCCTTACTGCCCCCATGGAGTACAGTTTGAAAATCAGTGATCTAGCCTAACTGCATCACTTATCAGAAATATCAGAAGATAGAAATCTAAAGAGGCAAAGGAAAATCTTAGAGCACACACATGGTCAAGTAAAGGGAATGAAATAAAACTCAGGTCACTGAATTCCTAACCAGTGCTTTTCTCCTAACACACAGCCACCTGCTGATGCTCTGAAGTCTATGTTCTGGGGAATTGTAACTGTAACTTTCAGATACTCTATCCTTCATTATGTGGCAGCCATACTGACCTCTGTCTGTCCTCTAAACAGACCAAGCTCATTCCCACCCTCAGAAATTTGCATTTCTCTTATGTCTGCCTGGAATACTCTGGTCCTGGCCAGCTCCTACCTGCCATTCAGATTTCAGCTCAAATGTTGCCTCCTCACAGATGCCTTCCCTACTCACAGAATTTTAATATCCAGTATCCTATTACTGTGTTTTATCTTCCTCCTAGCACATGTCATCAGTATCTGATTATTATTTTGTTAATGTGTTTGGTTCTTGGTTATTATCTATCTCCTGCTAGAATGGAAGTTCCATGAATCTTTTTTATGGATTGCTGAATTTCTAGGACTAGAAAAGTAGCCAATATATACATGAAAGAAGTTTCATAGTATTTGCTGTATGGGTGCATAAGAGGCAAAGCTCCATGTGTGGGCTCTCTGTGGTGGCAGCGAGTTGCATGTGGGACCAGCAGAAGTCAAATGACCAAGAAATGCTCTTTTTACAAGAATTAAAAGATATGTATTTTAGATGTTCTTGTTTTAAACTACTGTAAGACAATGAAACACTTGCATTTACATTTTATAAAATATCCTTTACCACATAAATCAATAATTGTAGCTAGGAATATTTTACAAGTGAACTTTCATTTGCTTTTCACCATTATTCAATAATGGTGCCACCTTATTTTAGGCTCTGTTGATGACTCACCTGCATTAATGTCATTATCTCCCAACTGACTTCCTGCCCTGCCACTGAAGTTCCCTCTCCTGGCTTCCTCACTAATGCCAGAATTATCCTGTTACAAATAAGTAATTTTCTACCTCTCCTATATTGAAGCTGTATTAGTTTCCTGTGTCTGCTGTAACAAATTGCCCAAAATTGGTGGCTTAAAACAACAGAAATTCATTCTCTCAGAGTTCTGGAGACCAGCAGCGCTAGGTTAGTACTGCTGGCTGAATTGAAGTTACTGGCAGGGCCACACTCCCTCCTGACACTCAGCGGAGTGTCTGTGCTTACCCTCTTCTCACTTCTGGTGTCTTGGCTGATAGTCATATCATTCAGTTTTTATTTTTTACTTTTTAAATTTTTTAAATTGTTTTTTTAATTTATTTTCAATTTATTTAACATATAGTGTATTATTAGTTTCAGAGGTAGAATTTAGTGATTCATCAGTTGCACATAACACCCAGTGCTCATTACAACAAGTGCCCTCCTTCATGCCCATCGCCCATTTACCCCATCCCCCCACCCGCCTCCCCTCCAGCAACCCTCAGTTTGTTCCCCATAGTTAAGAGTCTCCTATGGTTTGCCTTCCTCTCTGTTTTTCTCTTATTTTATTTTCCTTTCTATTCCCCTATGTTCATCTGTTTTGTTTCTTAAATTCTACATATGAATGAAATCATATGTATTTGTCCTTCTCTGTTTTGCTTAAGCATAATACCCTCTAGTTTCATCCATGTTGTTGCAAATGGCAAGATCTCATTCTTTTTGAGACTGAGTAAATTTCCATTGTACGTGTGTGTGTGTGTGTGTGTGTGTGTGTGTGTGTGTATACCTTCACTCCAGTTTTTAAAACCAGCATCTTCAAATCTTTTTCTGCTCTGTCTTCACATCACCTGCTCTTCTGTGTGTGTGTCAGATTTTCCTCTGCTTCTTTCTTATATGGGTAGGTGCAGTTGCATGTAGGCCCATCTGGATAATCCAGGATAAGGTCCCTATCTCAAGGTCCTCCACTTAATCACATCTTCAAAACCTCTTTCTCTCATAAGATAACATTTACAGATTCTTGGGACCTGATGTCTTTGGTGACCATTATCAGTCTTCCATGTAACTTACAAGTTTGCCATTGCCTATAAAATAAAGTTCACCCTTATTATCAGGGACTACAGACCTCTATGAGTCTGACCTTCATTTTCTTTTCTCTCCAGATCTTCCTTGATGGCTTTCTATATCCCTAAGAAAAATTTTTCCCCAAACACCTATTTCCCCATTTTTTAAATTTGAAATACTTTTTCATTCTTTGTCCTCTTTTTACAATGTGCTCTTCTCTTCCATAATATGCTTCCCTCTTTTATCTTGGAAAAGATAAAATTATATTTTAAAAAAATCATTTATTAAATATATACGGAGTGACTGCAAAGTGTTCGAAACTGTGCTGAATGAGCAAGACTGGATCCTGAGCTGGAGGATCTGAGCATCTAGCGGTAGGGGCAGAGGAGAAGTACGATAAATGCCACAGTAGAGAGAGAAATACACAGGATACTCTAAGAACTGAAAGGATAGGCATGGAGAGGATAAGAGAACAGGGTATATTATCCTTTTAAAGGCAATACCTGAATCAAGTCTTAATATGAGTCTTAAGCAATAAGTTAGTGGAAGTACCTAACAGTGATTGAATGGTGGAGGTTGATAGGGAAGCTTTCAGAGTTAATGGGTTCTACTTTTTTTTTTTTTAGTTTTTTCCCCCTAGTTTTATTGAAATACAATTGACATATAGCATTGTATAAATTTAAGTTGTACAATGTGATGATTTGATGTGCATTTTTGTATACTAACAACAAAATATCTAGAGCTATTTTATGATAGCATTGAGAACAATAAAATACATAGAAATAAATTTAACCAAGGAGTTAAAAGATCTGTACACTAAAAACTATTAGACATTAATGAGAGAAATTAAAGGAGACACACATTAATGGTAAGATATATCATATTTGTGAATCAGAAAAAATAATATTTTTTAAATGTCCATATTACCCAAAACTGCCTGTAGATGCAATACAACCCCTATCAAAATTCCAATGGTAATTTTCAAAGAAAAAAAATCCTAAAATTCAAATATAACCTTAAAAGACCCCAAATAACCAAAGCAGTCTTGAGAAAGAACAAAGCTGGAACCATTGCACTTCCTGATTACAACTACTCTACAAAACTGTAATAATCAAAATGGTAGGATACTGACATAAAAACACGTAGACCAGTGGGATAGAATAGAACTCCCAGAAATAAACCCCTTATGTAGACAGTCAACTAATATTTGACAAAGGAGCCAAGAATATTCAATGGGGAAAAGATGATCCTTTTTTTTTTAAGATTTCATTTATTTATTTGACAGAGAGAGAGATAGTGAGAGAAGGGACACAAGCAGGGGGAGTGGGAGAGGGAGAAACAGGCTTCCCGCTGAGCAGGGAACCCAATGCAGGGTTTGATCCCAGGACCCTGGGATCAGGACCTGAGCCAAAGGCAGATGCCACCCAGGTGCCCCTGATCATTTCAATAAATGATAAAACTGTTGGTAAAACTGTATGTTTACATGCAAAAGAATGAAATTGAACCCCTGTCTTGCACAGCTCACAAAAGTTAACTCAAAATGGATTAGAAACATAAATATAAGACCTGTAATTGTAAAAACTACCCCCCGAAAAACAGGGAAAAATCTCCTTGACGTTGATTTTGGTAATGATTTTTTTTTTTTTTTGGATATGGTACCAAAGCACAAGCAACAGAAGCAAAAATAAACAAGTAGGACTACATAAAACTAAAATGTTTCTGAACGAGAAAAGAAATTATAAACAGAATGAAGAGGCAACTTATGGCATGGGAGAAAATATTTGCAAACCATATATAAGTTAAGGGGTTAATATCCAAAATATATAAGGAACACCTACAACTCAAGACCAAAAGAACAGATAGTCTGATTAAAAACTGGGCAGAAGGGGGTACCTGGGTGGCTCAGTGGGTTAAGTGGCAACTCTGGATTTCAGCTCAGGTCATGATCTCAGTATGGAGTCTGCTTGAGATTCTCTCTCTCCCTTTCCCTTTGTCCCGCTCTCTTTCCCTCTCTAAAATAAATACATAAATCTTTAAAAAAAATAATAATAAATGGGAAGAGGAACTTAACAGACTTTTTTTTTCCAAAAAAAGATATACAATTGTTTATCATCTTAAGGACGCTGGTTTTCTATCCTTTAATGTGATTTGCCAACAGTAGAATGAGTTCTACTTTTATGTTTTGAACACAACCTCATGAGAAACCCCAATAAAGAAACAAGTTAAAGGACATTTTACTTAGTGATACTCATTTTTCAGATCTTAGTTTAAGCACTATTTTATGAGGAATACCTTCCTTACCTCATGGGCCGTATATTCTCTTATAGAACCTTATGACATCTGGTACTTCTTCTATTACAACTCTCATCACTTTTGATTTTAATTAATTGTTTAATGTGTCTTTCCTGGACATATAAATGAGCTGTTATAAATTAAAGTACTTTTATGAATTAAAAGTTCTGAAATGGCAAAGAACATGAAAACTTTGTTCATTGCTTTAATATCTGAGACCGAGTAGTGTACCTTACACATGTTAGGTTTTTAACAAATGATTCTGGAATGAATGAATATAAGACAAGAAAGACTTAAAACTCACATTGAGTTCCACAGATGCCAACACTGACATCTCATACTGTGTTTTAAGTGTTTACTTGCTCCTTCACACACCTCACTATTGCAATGTATGAAGGGCATGAATAAAGCAGATATAGCTGAGCTTTGCCTAGTCTTAATTAAGCATGGCACATCTGATGTACTGGTTTATAAGGGTTTTGCTTTGTTTTGTTTTCAGCAGACATGGCCTGAATTTAAAAACTAAATCAGGGTAGGACTACAATCTTGCTAATCATTTATACATTCCCAAAGTTTCAATATACATATCCAGATATGGAAGGAGAAACTGTACTGTGTTAGCTTTACTGAAATTATTTTGCCTGGAATCGAATTTTAGTATATTAATTATCTTCAATGTGTTAAAATTTTATTTGACATATTTAAGTAGATATGTTGTTTTTAATTAAGGATTTTAACTGACAAAATATAATTTAAATTAGTCATTTTCAGTCCTCCTGAATCACTTCTGTGGAGCCATAAGGTGCTGTAGAACTGTTTGGAAACCAAAGCTGTAGATAATCCAGAGGAACTAGGGAGCTCTGTTAGTGCCGTAAAAAAAAAGAAAACAGGTGAAGTCTTCTGTAAGCCTAATTATAGGAAAAATCTTTTTGACTATGAGTAAAAACCCATGTGCAATTTTAAAAATTGATAGATTTGACTACATGAAAATAAGAAAACAAATTTTGAATAGCAACAATTCAGACAAAAAAATGACCACCTGGAAGTAAAATCTGCCATGCATATCAGAGAGAAAAGACAAATATTCCTAATTTTTAAGGGAAAAATTGAAAGGGAAATAAAGAAATATAGAAAATTGGGCAAAAGCTGTTAATATATAATTCACAAAAAGATAAATGTGGACTTTAAATATATGAAAAGATTTTTAACTTCACTCATGTTATGAGAAATCAAAATACTAGACCAAGGAACTATTTGTCGTGTAGTAGATAGTCAAAAATTGAAAAACATGACCCTACAGTCCATTGGTGAGGCTGTGGGGAAATGCATGCATTACTGGTGAGAATGCTCTATGGCACAACTATTACAGAGGTTGTACAGATGTACTTATCTTTTGACCCAGAATACTCACTTGTAGGGATTTACGCTAATGATACACCAGCAAGCATATAAAATTGCACATGCACAACTGTGTTTATTGTATCATTATTTATATCTGCAAAATAATGAAAATTACTCAAATCTCTAACCAAACAATATTCATTAAACTATTGTGTGTGTAAACCACACACACACACACACACACACACACACACACACACACACACACACACACTTGAGTACTATACAGCTGTACAAAAGAATGAGGAAGACCTCTGAACTGATATGGATTAATTTTCAGGAGACAGCGTAAGTTAAAAAAAGTACATAAAGCACCAAAAACTAATGATGTAATATATGGTGATTAACATAACAATAAAAAATTTAAAAAAAAAGTACATAAAGCATATATGGCAGCCTACATTTTGCATAGGAAAGAAGTAAAATAAGAAAATATGAATATATCTTTTTTTAATTGCAAAAAGAAAAACAAGAAATATAAGCCAGAAAATAATAAGAACTGGTTAAATATTAAGGATACAGTGAGTACAAAATGGGATGGTAAGAATACAGGAGGAAATGACAATTGAGTATACTCTTTTGTATAGTTTTAATCTTTGAAATTGTGTTAATGTTCTACATATTCCAAAAATAAAATTAATTAGAGTGAGGGGGAAACTGAAACTGAAGATGAAAGAAGGAAGGATTAATTTAAGGTAAAGTTTTCATAGTATTTGACTTTGTACTCTCAGTCACAGAAGAGGTGTGGGTAGGAGGAATAAATGCCAACAAATCAAACTCTTTTTAATAGTTTTCTTTTCTTTTTGGTGGTAGTATGGACAAAGTAATTCCAAAAGCATTTTAGGTATATTATAGAGTTGAGTCAGTGAATAAATGTGTTGACATTAAAGTAAGACTGGGGTTTCAATGTGATTGAAGTATGATACAAATATGAAATGATACAAGGCAAAAAACAAAAACGATTCTTCAGAATTTGTGAATTCATGATTTCTAATATACGTATGTGTGTGTGTGCCTCTGTGCATTTTACATTTATATATGCATTTGCATGTGTCTGTATATTTTGGTGTATGCACTCATGTATATATATATATATTTTTAAAGATTTTATTCATTTCTTTGATGGAGAGAGACACAGTGAGAGAGGGAACACAAGCAGGGGGAATGGGAGAGGGAGAAGCAGGCTGCCTGCTGAGCAGGGAGCCCGATGTGGGGCTCGATCCCAGGACCCTGGGATCATGACCTGAGCTGAAGGCAGATGCTTACGACTGAGCCACCCAGGTGCCTCATGCACTCATGTATATTTTTATGTATATATGTATGCATGTTTCCTAGTTCTGTCTGCTACAAGGGCCAGAAATCAAAAATACTCCAACAGCAATAATTAAACCTAGTTTCTACATGTTGATATCTAACACCATTCCTCACTGTAATAAAGTAGAGATCATCAGAGAGGTGGCCAATTAGGTACAAGATGAGCCTGACAAATTGTATTAGCTAAAAAGTCATGGAGTGCTCCAAAAAATAATGATAGCACGTCCCAAGAACATGGGAAGTTGTGTGACAGGGCTTTCACTGGACACATCGGGAGTAAGTTGAACACAAAAAAGATTAAGTACAGTAAATAATTTTAAACATTAAAAAATAGAAATTAATTTCAGCATATCCAATAATAAATAGATCAAATCAATTAACCAGTCATTGGAGGAAAAGGGAGGGCCCTTGAGTACAGTAAAATTCCAAGGGCCAATTGTTTAATGCAAAGGAAGCATACAATTTAGAAAATTAATGTTTTGTGTTGTCATAGTAAAGACTGGATCGGAAAAGAGCCATTAATGGATGCTAATCCAGGGAGAAATTTTGATGAGGTATAGGGTATTTGCATAGTCTGTTTATCATATATATACAGACACACGCATATGTATACACACACATATGTGTGAGTGTGCACATTTTTGTATGTGTACACACACACACACCCCTAAAAAAGCCTTACACAAGCAGATGCTGTTTGAGTAGTTGCTATTATTAAGTAACTATTATTGTGTTTAATGTATTATTATGATGTCTCTTTGGGCCTGACAATCTGGGCTGCTTTCTTTTGGGCTGAGATCAGTTTCTCCTGAATCTTCTCTAACCAGTCTAGGGGCTACTTTTTCCCATTCTCCATCAGCAGCTATAAGCAAGCATTAAGAGTTAGGGCTAGAGTAATTACAACAGCTACCACTAAGGGTGTCAGTGCTGGGATTTAAGAAAGCTGGATCTAGCCACGTTTTCTGGCAATGAAACTCTCAGAGTAAATGCATCTAAAAGGAAAAAAAAATGGTTTAATTTGTGTACCAAGAGGCAGAACATGATATGAAAGCACCTTAGCTTGTTTGTAATGACTCAGAAGTGGTCCTTCCTCACACACTCAGTGCCAAATAAATCAATTTTCAACTTTGACTTGCTCTTGACACTGCCTTTAATCTGTGAACTATGAAATGCAAAGAAATCTTGCACATACTCTTCTCCCCCCATCTGCGTGTGGCTGTCAGGCGAACAGTCAACAGCACTCTGTAACAGAAGTTAATTAGAAAGAGCTGGATGTCTCCAGCTCCTTTGGTAATTATTAAGTCACTCTTTTGGCATAGAAGAGAGCCTCTTGACTCCACACTATTTGATAAAGAGACTCTTTTTCCTCCTTATATGGTCACAGAAGCCAAACAAAACTAAGCACTTTCTGTTTGTTTGATAAACCTCAGAATTACTTTAAGGTTGGATACACCAAGCATTAGGTTCAATTCAATTTGATTCAAGTGCATTTTAAATCCTTCATGTCTAATTCACTTCTCTGTCCCCAATGCTCAGTCCAGCACCTGACATATAATAAATGTTCAGTGTTAGGAATTTTTATTATTAATACTATTATTATTATTACACCTGTCTCTAGTTCCTGTTATGTATAAGTCTCTGAAATGAGCATTTAAAGGGAAAAATGTTTAACTCTCAAGTTGCACACATTTGGGTTGAAACCCTAGCTATAATATTAACAGCTATGTTTTTGTAGGCAAACTATTTCATCTCACTGAACATCAGTTTCCTCTCCAGTACTATGAGGATTATATATAACTCAGAAGGTTGTATCGATTAAATGAGTTAAAACTATTAAAGTGCCTAGTACACTGACTGGCATACAATAAGTGCTTAATAAATGATAGTTTTCTTCCCTTGTTTCTTAATGTGTCCAGAAACTGTTTGAATTACTTATTCATGGCTAGTATCTTGCTTCAGATCTTTGCCTTTGACAATATTAATTTAGAACAGAACAAGTCCTATTTTCTCTCTTTGTCCTCTATCACTCTCCATTCCAATATCTCTTCCATTTGTCTCATTTTAATTAAAGGCTATCTTTTAAATAGGGATTAAAACAAACAAGGTTTTTGTTGTGTCCTACTTATGTGGCAGGCACAAAGGCATGCGTTGGAAATATAGAAATAAGTACAACATAATGTCTTCCCTCAGGGAATTTGCAGCCTTGTCAAGGAAACAGGATATACGTACCCAACTCAACTACAACATGAGAAGTTTTCGGAGAGAGAGTTTTTTTTTTTTTTTTAAGGTTTTATTTATTTGTTTGGGGGAGAGAGAGAGAGAGCAGGAGGGAGAGAGAAAGAATTTGAAGCAGACTCTGTGCTGAGCACAGAGCTCAGTGTGAGGCTCGATCTCACGTCCCTGAGATCATGACCTGAGCTGAAACCAAGTGTTGGACACTTAACCAACTGAGCCAGCCAGGCACCCCTTGGAGAGAGAGATTCTTAAAATCAAAGGGTTGTATGAGAACTGTCAATGCCTCATGTTAGGAAGCAGGTGAATTACATTGATAAGGATTCAGGTAGTAGGAGGTGTCCTTTCAAGTGCGCTTTGAAAGATTATCCAGTGTTTTCTGGACAGGGGATAGGTGAAAGATCTTTTTACAGAGAGGGGACAGCATGTGCAAAACTACATAGTGAGGCATGTGATAGGAGATAAAAATATGTATCTACTGTCACATGGTTACATACTATATTACACATGTATGCAGTGGGAGAGTATTGTTCATGAGCTATGCACAGATTTAGATATCTTCAGAAAGTTAACTGGTGGTGGTATAGAAAGGAGGTTGCAGATATTCCATACCACTTCTGAAGATGGAGTGTGGATGTAACTGCCTCAGTTGCGGTGAAGCTTCAGAAGTGGCTTTTCATCAGGCTCAGTCTTTACCTGTAGAGCTACAATACCTTGAGGATTAGTGCCAATCTATAGCCTGGGGCTGGAGAAGGGCCAACCTGGATTATTAAAACTAGTGAAGAGGCAAACGCACAGGGAGAGTATTTATTAATCCCTGATTATGTAACTTGTTGGAAGGTCAGAAGGGAGAGATACTGAAGGCAGATTAGAGACTGAGTAGGAGCCTAGGATAACAGCCTACATGATGTGTTCCTTCACTAAGTGACAATGGTAATGGAGGAGGAGTATGAATGTTTTAGAAGCATTTGCCTGAAGCTTCAGGAAGCTGGTGGACATTTAAGTACAGAAAGTAAGTGAAGCAGATAATTTGTATACTTTAGTGACAGATGGCATGATAACGTGGAATCAAAAAGAACTGTTATTTGAGTTTCTTAACCCTAATGTGTTCGATAAAACAGGATTTTCTATTTAAATAAATGACTAGACCTGTCTGTAGAAGTGTAAGTAGTAACGTAATTCATGAACCTTTCTATTGTCTATACTTCAGTCCTACTTTAAAAAAATGAAATTGGAACTTAGAGCTAATAATCTGATACATTCAGAAAGGTGGTAATAGTCCATAATGATTTTTATAGGGCATGCTAAAGGATGACTACTGCTTTCTAAATCATATTTGCACTGAAATGGAAAAAACACTGAAAAAAATCACAGAACTGTGATTTATAATGTTGATCAAACTCCCCTAATTTTCCATAGAGTTCATTTGGTGTTACTTTCTCATGAATGTTAATAAACTCAAATAGTAGTGCTTATTGAACCACCATTGTAAATCCCAGTTGTTGCCAAACTTCACAAATTGACCTTAACGGTTCATACTCATAACCTTAGACAGGGGAAGGCATTTGACTGAATAGAGTTAAATGAACAAAGAATTTTACCTGAGGCTACAAGGTGGTGAAAGATAAATCCACTGCAAGGCAGGAGCCACGTACATAACAGACTTCAAGCTTTGAAGATCCGATTCTATGCACATTCTTATTATTTTGTAAAGTGTTTCCAAAGTTCTATATTAAACCAATCAACAAATATCTATTTTGTACTTGCTGCTTACTGGGACTTTTGGTAACCTAAAATGCATACTTCTGTGGTCAGTTTTTCAAAACCAGCTCTTCCTAGTGCATGCCATTTATAGTGTACCAAGATGCCTCTTTATCACAGAAATATGACTGACTATAGCAAGAGTCTTTGCTTTATTTTTATTTCTATTTTATTGATGAGAAAAAAATGAGTCTCTGAGAGATTAAGTGAAGTAATTGGCCAAGGTCGCCAAGATTTGAACTTAGGTTGATAGACACTAAATTTCTTTCCCTTCCCATTACATTATTTGGTCTCACATCCTCTGTTTTTATAGTCAATTTTTCTTTCTTCTTCTTTTTTTTTAAAGGGAGCTGCTTCATGCAACTTGCATTTTTCTTTTCTTTTTTTTTAATATTTTACTGTTATGTTAATCACCATACATCATTAGTTTTTGATGTAGTGTTCCATGATTCATTGTTTGTGCATAACACCCAGTGCTCCACGCAGAACGTGCCCTCTTTAATACCCATCACCAGGCTAACCCATCCCCCCAACCCCCTCCCCTCTAGAAACCTCAGTTTGTTTTTCGGAGTCCATCGTCTCTCATGGTTCGTCTCCCCCTCCGACGTTCTCCCCTTCATTCTTCCCCTCCTGCTATCTTCTTTTTTTTTTTCCTTAACATATATTGCATTATTTGTTTCAGAAGTACAGATCTGTGATTCAACAGTCTTGCACAATTCACAGCGCTCACCATAGCACATACCCTCCCAAATGTCTGTCACCCAGCCACCCCATCCCTCCCACCCCCCACCACTCCAGCAACCCTCAGTTTGTTTCCTGAGGTTAAGAATTCCTCATATCAGCGAGGTCATATGATATATGTTTTTCTCTGATTGACTTATTTCACTCAGCATAACACCCTCCAGTTCCATCCATGTCGTTGCAAATGGCAAGATCTCATTCCTTTTTATGTCTACATAATATTCCATTGTATATATATACCACATCTTCTTTATCCATTCATCTGTCAATGGACATCTTGGCTCTTTCCACAGTTTGCCTATTGTGGACATTGCTGCTATAAACATTGGGGTGCACGTACCGCTTCGGATCCCTACATTTGTATCTTTGGGGTAAATACCCAGTAGTGCAATTGCTGGATCATATGGTAGCTCTATTTTCAACTGTTTGAGGAACGTCCATATTGTTTTCCAGAGTAGTTGCACCAGCTTGCATTCCCACCAACAGTGTAGGAGGGTTCCCCTTTCTCCACATCCCCACCACCATCTGTCGTTTCCTGACTTGTTAATTCTAGCCATTCTGACTGGTGTGAGGTGGTATCTCATTGAGGTTTTGATTTGGATTTCTCTGATGCCAAGCAATGTTGAGCACTTTTTCATGTGTCTGTTGGCCATTTGGATGTCTTCTTTGGAAAAATGTCTGTTCATGTCTTCTGCCCATTTCTTGATTGGATTATTTGTTCTTTGGGTGTTGAGTTTGATATGTTCTTTAAACATTTTGGATACTAGCCCTTTATCTGATATGTCATTTGCAAATATTTTCTCCCATTCTGTCGGTTGTCTTTTGGTTTTGTGGACTGTTTCTTTTGCTGTGCAAAAGCTTTTTATCTTGATGAAATCCCAATAGTTCATTTTTGCCCTTGCTTCCCTTGCCTTTGGCGATGTTTCTAGGAAGAAGTTGCTGCAGCTGAGGTTTAAGAGGTTGCTACCTCTGTTCTCCTTTAGGATTTTGATGGACTCCTGTCTCACGTTTAGGTCTTTCAACCATTTGGAGTCTATTTTTGTGTGTGGTGTAAGGAAATGGTCCAGTTTCATTCTTCTGCATGTGGCTGTCCAATTTTCCCAACGCCATTTGTTGAAGAGACTGTCTTTATTCCATTGGACATTCTTTCCTGTTTTGTCAAAGATTAGTTGACCATAGACAATTTGCATTTTTCTAATTCTTAATTCTTTTCTGTATAACTGTTTTATCCCAAATTTTTCTTTAATCATTAAATAATGAAGTAGTACAATAGATTTAAAATAATAATGTTGAATTTTTATTGGACTTTTTATTGCAATGTAGTTGACATACCATGTTTTATTCATTTTAGACATAAAGTATTATATTAGATTCAGGAATACAACATAGTGATTCAACAATTCTATACATTAGGCAATGTTCACCACCATAAGTGTAGTCACCATCTGTCACCATACATTATTTCCATTATTTCAATATTATTGACTATATTCCTTATGCTGTACTTTTCATGCTGGGATTTATTTATTTATTTATTTTTAAATTTTATTTATTTATTTAACAGAGAGAGAGAGACAGCTAGAGAAAGAACACAAGCAGGAGGAGTGGGAGAAGGAGAAACGGGCTTCCCGCCAAGCAGGGAGCCTGATGTGGGGCTCGATCCCAAGACCCCGAGATCATGACCTGAGCTGAAGGCAGCTGCTTAACCAACTGAGCCACCCAGGTGCCCCGGGATTTATTTATTTTATAACTGAAAGTTTGTTCCTCTTAATCCCCTTCACCTATTTGGCTCATTCCCTCAACCCTCTTTCCTCTGGCAACCACTAGTTTGTTTTCTGTATGTATGAGTCTGTTTCTGTTTTTCGTTTGTTTGTTCCATATTTTTCTGTAACATTCTACATTTAAATCGTATGTCATGGGGCGCCTGGGTAGCTCAGTCATTGAGCGTCTGCCTTCGGCTCAGGTCATGATCCCGGGGTTCTGAGATCGAGACCCGCATCAGGCTCCTTGCTCAGCGGGAAGCCTGCGTCTCCCTTTCACACTACCCCCTGCTTGTGCCCCCTCTCTCGCTGTGTCTCTCTTTGCCAAATAAATAAATAAAATCTTCAATAAATAAATAAATCGTATGTCATTTGTCTTTCTCTGACTTACTTACACTTAGCATGATACCCTCTAGGTCTAACCATGTTGTCATAAATGGCAAGAGTTCATTCTTTTTTATGGCTGACTAATATTTCATTGTGTGATATATATCTTCTTTATCCATTCAGCTATCGATGGACACTTAGGTTGCTTCCATAACTTTGCTATTGTAATGAAGCTACAATAAACATAGGACTGCATATATCTTTTCAAATAAGTATTTTTGTTTTCTTTCAGTAATTCCTAGCAGTTGAATTACTGGATAATAAGGTAGTTTTATTTTTAATTTTTTGAGGAATCTCCATCTTGTGTTCCACAGTGTCTGTACCAATTTACATTCCCACCAGTGCACGAGGATTCCCTTTTCTCCATATCCTCCCCAATACTTGTTATTTCTTGTCAATGGATCTCATTGTAGCTTTGATTTGCATTTCCCTGATGATGAGTGATATTGGGTGTCTTTTCATGTGCCTGTTGGCCATCTGTACATCCTCTTTGAGGAAAAAAAATGTTAAGGCCCTCTGCCCATTTTAATCAGATTATTATTATTTTGGGGAGATTGAGTTGTATGAGTTATTTATATATTTTGCATATTAATCTTTTGTTGGATATATTGTATGAAAACTGAACAACATTGGGTACACATTTTAAGAGAAACAGGTTTTTATTTTTAATGTGTTCATACTAGTAACTTTTTTACTTTGTTCTCATGGTCAGATGTTGTTTTTCTAAGCCTACATTCCTTGCGTAAGTCCTGCTGTTATAGCTTTTATAGTATGAGGGTAGAGATAATTGTGCATATACTGTATTCTTTTTTTTTAAGATTTTATTTATTTAGGGGCACCAGCGTGGCTCAGTCAGTTAAGCATCTGCCTTTGGCTTAGGTCCTATCGTGCTTAACCGACTGAGCCACCCAGGTGCCCCTTGTATTCTATTTTTATCAGGGCTATCTATTGTCCTTTTATGATTATGATACTATAGATAAATAAAGATAGGAAAAGATGTATTCAAGAAAGTTAAATTTTACTAAATGTGTGATATTTTTGGAAGTTACTTAATCTTTGAAAAGCTTTGGTTTCCTCTTCCATTAGATGGGGATAATAATAAAATATTATAGGGTTATGGTGAGGATTAAATGAACCAGTGATTTAGACGGATAGATGGGTAGGTAGATAGATAGATAGATAGATAGATAGATAGAACAGTACTTAGTAAATGAAGTGTAAGTCTAAGGAAAATATAATTGACCATTGAAGAACATGAGGGTTGAGGGCACAGATTCCCTACATAATCAAAATTTTGCATACAACTTTTGACTTCCTAAAAACTTAACTACTAATACTGAAAACCTGAAGCAATCACTTTTTGTTGTGATACAGGATTTACTGGAGATAGGAATTTCTCATGCAAAGATGATTAGTGTCACACAGCGTTTTAAGGAGATACTTGTAACACTTAAGCTCACCACAATAGCAATAAGAGGCGGCTGCAAAATTATTATAGTAGTATGGTATGTATTACAGTACAGTTAATTTTGTACAGTTCTGATTTAATATTGCATCTTTACATTTGTTTACATTTCTCTCAATTCTGAAAGGTGCCATGTGTAGTCTATTTTGTGTGCGTGTTGATAGATTTTTAACTTTTTATAATAGATTTGTGTATATCTTGTGGTAGTAAATGATAAAATAGACTAGTATCAACACATTATATGCATTCATGACATACCTAACTTTTTCCTATTTTTTTTAAAGATTTTATTTATTTATTCATGAGAGACAGAGAGAGAGAGAGAGAGAGGCAGAGGGAGAAGCAGGCTCCCAAGGTGGAGGGAGCCTGATGCAGGACTCGATCCCAGGACCCTGGGATCATGACCTGAGCCAAAGGCAGATGCTTAACCATCTGAGCCACCCAGGCGCCCTTTTTCCTATTTTTAAAAAATATTTCTAGATTACGTGGCTTGTCTGCAAGTTTTTCAAATTATCACAAGTCTCCAAAATTTTTCCAATACATTTATTGAAAATATGTGCGTATAAATGGACCCACACAGTTCAAACCCATGTTGTTCAAGGGTCATTCATACAAGAAGTATATTTAAATAAAATTAACATTGGGGCGCCTGGGTGGCTCAGTCGTTAAGTGTCTGCCTTCTGCTCAGGTCATGATCCCAGGATCCTGGGATCGAGTCCCACATCGGGCTCCCTGCTCGGCAGGAAGACTGCTTCTCCCTCTTCCACTCCCCCTGCTTGTGTTCCTCCTCTCGCTGTCTCTCTGTCAAATAAGTAAATAAAATCTTTTAAAAAAAGTAAAAAATAAATAAATAAATAAAGTTAACATTTATTAAGCACTTTTTATATGCAAGGCCTATTCCAAGTATATAGAATAGAGTATATAATCTTATGTTTATATCCATTACAAGACATGTTTCTTAATATTTCTTCTTTACTGATGATAAAACTGAGATTTATTTAATTTATTTTTTTATAAAACAGATTTAGATTAGATAGGTGTTTTGCTGAAGGTCTCACAAGTATCAGATGAATGGAGACAAGATTTAAATTCATGTCTTACTGACTTTAAAACCAATGATTGTAAGCCATACTTTATGCTATATTTTAATATTTACCTTTATTTGTTAAATGGGATGTATATCACCTACTATTTGATGTACAGATGCTGGTTTATGGGGATAGCAAACTTGGACTAAAGTGGTATAGTTAAGTATCAAAATGTCAGGAGCCTAGGACTAGCTAAAAATTGAACATTCTAATGTTGACTGTTATAATTAATCAGATGCCATAAAATAAAGTGCTAGGAACCACATTTCGCCCTTTTTGATACTTTCTCTAAATGGCTATTATGGGATACAGTTGTAGTTTCAGTACAGGACTAAGCCGAGATTAGACTGGAAAAGATATGGGAAGTTCTTCAGTCTAAATAAGCATCATGTCAGGTTTAAGCATTGTTGATATGTTTGATCATCCTTTTCCCCAAATGTTTGGATCATCACAAGATCAATGAAGCTCCCAGGTTTTGTAGCTAAATTAGTATCCATCTTTTTCTTACTATCCCATGAACTATAGACACCACAGCTAGTTAGTGGCAACAACTTACAAATCAGGGCTAGCAGGAAAGTTATGTTTCTCAATTTTGGGGTATTAAATGATGGTATGTAGAATTGAAATGATATAGTAGAAAGAAAGATGGGCTTAATCTCCCTGCTTTGTCACATAGTAGCTGTGTGAGTCCAGACAAACTGCTTTCTCTCTGTGTCTCACTTTCTATGAGATTTAAGGTCAGGAAGTCCCAGATTCAAATCTTGTCCCTGTTCCTTAATAGCTTTTTGACTGTTGTCAAGACATTTGATTTGCTCTAAATCTCAGTTATATATTTATAACTTTATAACTAGAATTTTTCTATGAATACTTGCTTCATAGGGTTATGATTAAGCTAGCATAATATATATAAAGCATTGATTGAACATAACAAGCATTTCATAAGTGTTAGCATTACTGAACATATATATCACATATATATCACATTTTTCCTATCACTTGTATTTTGTTCCCTCTGTGTTAGTCACATCTTCAGGCTCCACTTGTAATTCCAGTTCTGCTATTTCTACCACATGTACAGTTACTGCTCCCACTCAAGTCTTGAACCCCTCAAAGTCATTCATGAGTCCATGAATTCTCTAAAAGAATATACAAAAATGAATATTTTTATTTTCCGGTAAGAATATCTGTCACTTCCATCAACTGTTTTGAGCGCACCCTTAGAGGTCTCAATGTAGAAAAAAGGGTGGACCCTGATCCATAATTATAGCTTTGGCCACACTATTGATCCCCACTTGCCTGGACTTTGAATTCCAGAATAACTGGATTCAACTTCTAGATTTCTTCCCTGGTTGTTCTGTGACTTAACTTAAACCTCAGTTTCCACATGTGTAAAACTGGGATGGTAGTACCTACCTCTCAGGCTTGTGTCAATAATGCATATCAAAAAGAATTTCAGTAGGGGTGCCTGGGTGGCTCAGTCGGTTAAGCATCTGCATTTGGCTCAGGTCATGGTCCTGGAGTCCTGGGAATGAGCCCCACATTGGGCTCCCTGCTCAACGGGGAGTCTGCTTCTCCCTCTCCCTCTGCCCTCCCTCCTACTCCACTTGTGCTCGCTCTTCGCTCTCTCTCACACACACACTCTCTCTCTCTCAAATACATAAATAAAATCCTTTTTTAAAAAATAATCTCAGTATGGGCGCCTGGGTGGCTCAGATGGTTAAGCATCTGCCTTCGGCTCAGGTCATGATCCCAGGGTCCTGGGATCGAGTCCCACATTGGGCTCCCTGCTCCTTGGGAGCATGCTTCTCCCTCTGCTTCTCTCTCTCTCTCTCTGTCTCTCAGGAATAAATAAATTAAAAAATCTTTAAAAAAATAAAATAAAATAATCTCAGTATATGGCACTTTGTAGGTATTAAAAAGTAGTGGTCCTTTTCACACTGGTTTCTGCCTCAGACCAGAAGGATACCTTCCTCATCACAGATCAGTCACAGCTTATTCACTGAGTCTCGGTGGTCAGGATCCTGTGCTTCAGAGAATAGTCACATATAAAAGTTATATAAAGGTCAAAACACAGTTAATGATCATTAAAACAGAAAACCTTGGCTCATGCCCCTGGTCTCCATATAATAATTCATATATATCAGGTCGTACACCTTATATTGTACCTGCAGTTGCCTGTTACTTTATATGTAATTTTGTCACAATTGTGTGGCATTGTGATTCAGATCTCCTCAGTCATTACAGAAACTAGTTTCCATGTCCATAGGTGTGATGAGTGACACAAGTGCACATTTATCCTTCAGATGTTTCTCACAATAAGGGGGGACTAGGGAACTTCAAGTTATACAGCAGCACAGACTAAGAACCCCTTGTAGGAAGAAAATGGGCTGCTGAGAGCCATAGAACTGTATACCAATGGTGATAAGTAAAAACAAAGTGGTAGTGATATGATGGTGGAGGGGTATTTTATAGAATAATTAAATGTCCCTGCAAGAAAACAGAGTAATCATTTGGACAAATAATTGAGTCATTATTATAATATAACAAAAATACATGTTAGAGTGTTCCTATTGCTATTTCAGATTATTCCGGCCATGGCACACATTTTTTCTCCTTTCAGTGAAAATCTGTAACAGCCACCAGCATTTATGTCATAGAGCTAGTGACATGAAAAAGAGCATCAGCTCAGCCTATGGATCCAAAGTAGTCATGCTGAACTCTATACCTGAGTTCTTTCTCTAGGTGACCGAAACCTGGCCTCTCAAGTGCCGGAATCTGGCATAAAGTGGGAGTTTTTCATAAATAGATTTCTTTTAAGCAAAGTATTTTGAAAAGAATTTGTGTTCTCTACAGTTTGTATAGAATATTAATGATAATATTTCTATGACAAGTGATAGTCCCATTTATCACTGGAAAAACTGTAAATCCCTTACCATTATACATGACATATACACATAAATATATACATATATTTATATTAGAGACCTAATAAATATATGGAGACACAATGATGAAGAAACATGTCGTGGGGTCTACCTTTAGTGAGCTTCTGCTCTGTTGAAGAAGTCAAACTTTAAAACAGTTACAACTGAAGTGGTGGTAGGAGTAGTAAATGTGAGATGGGAAATCTATGATCATGTAACAGGAGTACAAAACACAGATTCAGAGATCCAGGAAAGACTTCTCAAAAGAGGTGACACCAGACTGACCTTAAGAATGAGTAAAGAGCTAACCAAATGAGCAGTGGGGTTGAAGGAAAACACCAATCCTGACAGATGGAGGTTAGATGCAAAGGACCAGACAAGTGAGGCATGTGATATATTCTAGGAAGTGGAAGAACTTCAGTATGACTAGGGTATATATCAGCAAGTGGACAGGACATTGTAAAGAGATTAGGAAATAGAATAACTTTGAATGAGAAAAGACATAGAATTGTACAACGGCTACTCTGAAAACTTCTCTAAACTTTCAGATAAACTCTCACTATTCCCTTACTCGCCATGGGAGTAAGGTCCAGGGAGCCATGGATTGTTGTGCCTAGAGAAAAACAATAATTACTGCTTGTTGTTTGCATGGTAGACATGGGATGGTTCATTTCTCACATACCATCAAAGTGAAGTAATCTTCAAAAGCTTTTATATAGGAAGGTTAAAAGACAAAAATTTTGAATGAAATTTTCATTCTAGTGGAGAAGATAATCAAGTAGAGCAATAAGTATATATATATTATAGTATTAGATATCAATAAAATATGAAGAAAATTAATGCTTGGTGACTTAAATAAAATGAAAATGGTTTAAAATGAGCCCTTAGAATGACAGGTATCTAAAATTATTCCGATTTCCTTTAAACCAGGGAGCTTTCTACACAGGATGTTAAGAGTCCTTCTAACTAGATCCAGTAAATCCTAGGCTTTTACCTACTACTGATATTTTTGTTTGTCTGTTTCACTGCCCACTATTCTAAAGCATGTTGTAGAATAGATCATATTCCACCTATCTGACACCATGCAGATTAGAAATTACTTGGACTCAAGAGGTTGAGAATGAGATAGAAAACAAATAGCTCTTCTTTGTATCATCTGTATTATTCTAATAAAAAAACTGCTTTTCATTTTCCATTAACTTTATTGTTCCATTAATTATACAAATGTATAAAAGGCATGTCATATCACAACCTAAAGTGGCATGCTGCTAAATTATGGTTACTAACAGAAACTTCTAAAAAAAGAACTATAACTAGTAGAAAGCATATGAACAAAACTAAAAATTAACTTCATTGTTTATTCTTTTTTAAAAACTTTTTTTTTTCTAAAGACAAATAAGTCCAGTGCTCGCTTCGGCAGCACATATACTAAAGACAAATAAGTCTGGTCAAAATGAAACTCCACAATTCACCCATTTGTTGACTAAAAGTAGAGATCTCCATTTTCATTGATCTCCAACTGTTTCCTCTGTTTTAAATGTTATTAAAAGATAATAACTTAGGGGCCCCTGGGTGGCTTAGTCGGTTAAGCATCTGCCTTCTGCTCAGGTCATGATACCAGGGTCCTGGGATCGAGCCACAATAGGGTTCCCTGATGGAGGGGAACCTGCTTCTCCTCCCTCTGTCCCTGCACCTGACTTGTACTCTCTCTCTCACACTCTGCTCTCTCTCTTTCTCAAGTAAATAAAATCTTTTAAAAAAAGATAATTTAATTTGTCTCTCAGTTTCCAAAGTAATTTACCTTGTCTAGTATTGTTTCAAGGCTTAAAAGCATGCTTTCTTATTCACATTGTATTTACATGTTAAAATTAAATGATGGAATTATTGGTTATGATTCTTCACATTTGACTCTAGCTGCTATGGAATATGATGCATACATATTTCTAATATAATTCAGTTACAGGAACTAAACACAGATTATGTTGTCCCCTGACCATTTATTCTACCTTGAGTCTTAGTTTTTAATTTTATATTTATCCTTCAACAGTGTGTATAAAAGATGCACTGAAAGCTGCTACTTTCTCAACAACATCATGATCACAGTTAGTTAAATATTTAATGCCACAAGCACAAGGTAGGACATGCAATAAGCATGAACTTGACTATAAAACCACTGTAATGGGTTTAGATCCCTTGGGTCTCCAACGTGCTCTGTACTGATACAGTAAATGAAGGAAAAGTCTCATCAAGATGCATGTTTAAATAGGAATCTGTCCTGGCATATACATTGACAAGATTAATTATAGATCTCTGAGCCTGATGTGTTTCCTAATATCTTGAATCTCTTTCCTAGTATGCAGTCAAGCTGCAATATTTGTTGTAGCCTTGTGTAATTCTGGATAATTCTCTTTTCCAGAGTAATACTTTTCAATATATTTTAGGTCTTAATGACTTAACTGAGTGCCTGATAAAAGTTTCCATTAGTGATTGCCATTAGTCCTTGCATTTGTTCATTGAAATCAAAACAGTCCTTTTACAATAGTAGCAAAATTCTGAAAGAATGCAAGGGCTCTTTTCATGAGAAAATTCAGCCATTTTCTCTACTGTGTATGTCTTCAAATGAAAAGATGAAACAGTAAATACAGTAAAAATTATTATAAGATATTTTGCTTTGTGCATTACACAGTCTGCCTTAAAAGATATGAAAAAAGAAAGACCCCAAATTATTTTTTAAAGCTGAAATTATGGTGATAGCAGTATACCATTTGTATTAAAAAATATATAGGTTATATATCAAAGGAGTTTAAAGCACAAGTTTATGGTGAAACAGATGTAGAACTCAATCAGGGTATCAATATTTACTAATTGGGTAAAGTTATTTAATGTTTTGATCATTAGTTTTCTCATTTATAAAATGGGAAAGGTAAACCAACTTTTTGGATTTGTTATGATGATTACATAGTATGACACACAGAGGTGATTATCACAATGCTTGGTCCATCAAAATCACTAAATGCCAACTTAAAGATAAACAGCTCTTTCCCTTTTGGCTGCCGCAGTGAGAGGAGTTGCCACCATGTCTTCCCACCTGCAGTGGTTGGATGAACATGCAGAACTGCTCCAGCTTCCTGATCAAGAGGAACAAGCAGACACACAGCACAGAACCCAATAACCTGAAGGCTTGTAACTCCTGCCACAATGGGCTGATTCACTGCAAGACTGTGGGCATGGAGCTGGCAGTCTATGGCAAATGTGTACTGGTGGCCATGAACTGGAGATCCAGCCAGCAACCCCTGCCACCTCCTATGTGTGGGCCACCATCAGCAAGAATGCCCAGGCCATCCTCAGCAGCATTAGGCACATGATCTGCAAGAACATGTACAGCCCAGATCTGTGCATGGCTTCCGTTCACAGAGCCAGCACCATCCTGTTCAGCCAGAGCCTGTGACAGGGAAGAGGTTGGGACCACCCCACTAAGAGCCCCTGAGTACCTGCCCCCCACCTCCAAAGCAATAAAGATGTCAACCACCTAAAGACAAATAAAAATAAACATAATACTTCATACAGTTTGAAATATTTGCCTAGGCTTTCTATTGACCCCATCATCCTAAATGTGAATCCAAGAAGTAAGCTTCGTAAAAATCTTTACAGTTGATCCTGATGAAGATTCAGATGTCTTTGTTTTATTGTGATATATCTTCATAATGGATTCTTGAGGAGATATTTATTAATACACTGCATTCAGTATTCTTAAACAGGAAACTAATACATTCAACCAGCTTTTATTTTTCTCCTATTTTCTTTAATACCTAGGACAGTATTCTTTTTTTTCCCTTTTTTTATTATGTTATGTTAATCACCATACACTACATCATTAGTTTTTGATGTAGTGTTCCATGATTCATTGTTTGCGTATAACACCCAGTGCTCCATTCAGTACGTGCCCTCTTTAATACCCATCACCAGGCTAACCCATCCTCCCACGCCCCTCCCCTCTAGAACCCTCAGTTTGTTTCTCAGAGTCCATAGTCTCCCATGGTTTGTAGGACAGTATCCTTAGTTGCAGGACATAGTAGCTCATTAGCTCTCTGTACCTCTGTGCTCCCATCTCCCACAATATGGTCCAAGCTCTTTGCTCTCTTCAAGGGTACACTGCCAAATAGTTTCCCTTCCTGCTGCTGACTTGACCTCCTTCATTCATGATTCCATTTTTCTTTCTTTCTTTTTTTATTATTATTATGTTCAGTTAGCCAACATATAATACATCATTAGTTTTTGATGTAGTGTTCAACAATTGATTAGTTGTTTATAACACCCATTGCTCGTCGCAACACGTGCTCTCCTTTATACCCATCACCCTGCCCCCCCCAATCCTTTATGCAACCCTCAGTTTGTTTCCCAGAGTCCAGAGTCTCTCATGGTTTGTACCCCTCTCTGGTTTCTTCCCATTCCATTTTTCTTTCTAATCATGCCCAGTACTCTGGTGGTGATGATGCAAAATCCTTATCTCATTTTGGGGGTGGACTGGCCAGCCATATCTCAGTATAGAGAAAGACAGAGTCTAGGCACTGGATGCCCTTTTGGAAGGCAAATTACAGGGTCACTCTGGAATAGAGGTGAAAACAATATTCAGGGTAGTTGATGAAGAGCACCTTAGGCTGAGGTTAAGTTGGGTAGAAATCAATAAGAAAGGAAATGGTCAAAAAAGAAGTAAGGGATAATGCTAAGGAGGCAAACTAGTGGATAAGAATCAAGTCAATGAATGATGGATATGATATTTGTCTTATTTATTCTTTAGGGTGGGAAAACACACCCTTAAAGGAACTGAATTAGACTGGACAATAAGAAGGCTGGTTGTCATCTTCATCAAAATTCTGAACATCATCATTAATGTCATCATCATCATCATCACCACCACCACCACTGCCACCATCATAATTATAATCCCATTTGTAGAGAAATAGGAAAGTGTATCAGTGTTACATTGAAACAGTCAAAAAATAGGTTAAAGCAAAACTTGGCTATTATTGTATAATCTTTATTTAGCAAGTTATTGATTGACTATAGATTGCTTTTTACTGAGATATAATTCACATAACATAAAATTCACCATTTTATTTATTAAAGACATATTTATTTATCTGAGAGAGAGAGAGAGCATGAGAGCATGAGCCAGGAGGAGGGGCAGAGGCAGAGGGAGAGAGAGAATCCACAAACAGACTCCTCACTGAGCGCAGAGCCTGAGCTGGAGCTTGATCCTAGGACCCTGAGATCATGACCTGAGCCAAAGCCAAGTTGGCAACTCAACTGACGGAGCCACCCAGGCACCCCAAATTCACCATTTTAAAGTGTATAGGTTAGTGGTTTTCATCCTCCCTGCCGTCTATGCCTTAGCAATAGCCTTTCTTGCTATTTGGCCATGTCTTGTAAACTTGTGGATCTGATTCTTAGTCAATCAAGACTTAACTAATGTGAGTATGTTAGTTTCTTACTATTGCTAGAACAAACTATGGCAAATTTGACAGCTTAAAATAATACAAATTTAGTGTCTTGTAGTTTGGAGATCTTTTTAAGCTATAATCAAAGTGTTAGCCAGGCTGCATTTCTTCTGGAGACTTAATGGGGAATCCATTTCCTTGCCTTTTCCAATTTTCAGAAGCTACCCACATCCTTTGCTCATGGCCCCTTCTTCCTTCATCTTCAAAGCCAGTAGCATAACATCTTCAAATCTCTCTCTCTCTCTTTTCCTCATGCCTCCAACTTTCAGTTATAAAGATATTTGTGGTTACTTTGGGCTGACCCAGATAATCCAGGATAATATCTCCATCTCAAGATCTTTAATCACATCTACAGAATCCCCTTTGTTGTGTAAGGGAACATTCACAGGTTCTGGAAATTAGGATGTGGACATCTTTGAGGGAGGGAGTTGCCATTTAGCCTACTACATTGGGATTCATGTAAATATGTTATATTGCCTGAATAATATTGTTTTTGTGTATTTTTTACGTTTAATGAGGTTATCTCTACAAAATTTTCTTGTACACTACTCTTGGATTTCCCAGCCTGTGAAATTTAAAAACCCTTCTTCAAGAAGTTTGCTAATTGCCAGAGAGCTTACACTCTCCTACACTGTGACAATCCCATCTTCAATGAATTCCATTTAGTGATTTCCATAAAATATATCCTTTACATTAGTTGGGAGTTTTACTTGTTTTACTGAAATTTGAAAGTTTATGGGCATGACCATCAATCTCATTGATTCCTTCCTTCTTTTTTTTCACTCCTACTGTCCCTATCCCTCTTCTTATCATCCTGTCACTCAGATGGCCTGGCATCTTCAAACTTTTCTCTGTTTTGCAGAGCAGTTCATTTTTGAACAATTTCAGTTGTCAAACTTGAAAAATGGCACCAAAGCACATCAGACAAGGGACCTCTGTTGAAGAAGTTTGAATGTCTGTTGAAATGGCTGTGTCTATAGCTGGCAAAGTGATGTTTCTTCTAATTATAAATATAATGCTATAACTCATATAAAGATTGTTATAATAGATAGTTGAAAGATGATGCTAAGCATCTTCAGCTATTTGGACACAGGGTTGGTATGCATGTCTGAATACTGTCTTACCTACTAGTGTTTGTCACTAATTAGGTTTGCTTAAGTATTCGCTCTTTATCAGTCATTGTGTTAACTACAGATCCAATAAAGAACAAAACATAAGGTCTTGATTCTATTGGCTCACATTATTGATCCATGTAACCATTGTCCAGCCATATCTTTGGTTTGTTATTGCTTTTGGTGAATTGCCTTGTACCTACCCGAGGTAATGGTCAAGATAAATTGATAGCAATAGAAGACCTGGGCTTGACACTACTGAAAATGGTTTTCATTAACTTATTCCTGGTTACTATGGAAATAGCAGTATGAAAATAGGAGATTTTGGAAAGATAAAAATTACTTTCTGAATAGGCTTCTTAAAGACATATATGAGATATAATTTTCAGTTCTTCTATGCATTCATAGTGTATGTGTACCTCAAAAAACTTTAAAATGGAAAGGACTATGTCTCTTTTTCTCTATGCCTGGTATATAGTGAGTGATACAAATTAAAGTATTTGTTGGATGATTAAGTAAATACATATATGATTGTATTTAAAAAATAATCACAACTGCCATTTATGACCACGTACTATGTGCCAGCTGTTGTGCTAAGCTTTGTATATGCATTCATCATTTTTATTCCTATTATACTTATAAGAAAAATAAAACTTACAGGGGTTTAATAACTTGTCCACAGTCGTATAACTATCTGTAACTTTGCTCCTAGCTATTAGCCTATATCACTCTCTACTCATCATACTAAGTCATAATTATCTTATAAACTACTAGGCTCCCTTACACGACTATGAACTCCAAGAAAGTAGTGATTTTTACTTGTGTATCACCAGTGCTAAATTCAGAGCCTAGCAAAGACAATGTGTTCAATGACTGCTTCTGGGTTGACATGATTAATCTTTGGAGATCCATCCTCAACATAAAGAATCAGTGGAGAGGACTTGAAAATTAGGAGAACTGTACTCAGATCATTGATGCAAGCTGAGCTATGCCCATTTGGTCACTCTCACTTCCTAGGTTCTTTTTCTGGTAGATAATGTTAGCTACCAAAGAAGTTTCAGGTTGAGGGTCAGCTACACCTGCAATTTTGATATCAAGTTATAATAAAAACAAATTAAACCAAATTCTTATTTAAATACATAAATTTATTAAATATAGACATCCACTGGCAATCAAACATAAACAATTTATACAACCTATATTTTAACTTCAATAAAGTCATGTGATACGTTTACTTGTTCTGACTACTACTGGTGTGAAAGTTCACTTAAGGTGGATGTGATTAGAGGTAACTCTTCTAGCAGTCATCAGGCAGTTATATTCTCCTGCATTATAATTATAATTAAGTTCTCCTATATTTTAAGTTGAGTATGGATCTTTTTTTTTTTTTTGGTCAAGCTGTGGCCACTGTCCTTGAAGATACAGTTTACAAGCCTCACTCAATTCTTATATCATGATTATGAAGGGAGGAGAGGGGAACCTTACTAAAGCATATAAGCAAATCCACATATCTTAAATACCTCCAATTTCACCAGTGAGAACCTTCTTCTAATGGTCATCATGCTAATCAGCAAGCCACTGATTTCACCAATGCACATTTATTTTTGACGTTCATCAGCTTAATTAACAAACCTCAGGTGAAGATGGAGATGTATAAAAGAAGCCCTTGTAGCTGACTCTGGTCTTTTTGATATGATGCCAAGTGAACACCATAGAATGTGGTTTTTAATTAGGGTAACTGAGACTTATATCTAAAACTAATAACATTCATAACATCCCACCATTAATGATAATTTACACATCTCTACACACATATGTATATGTATATATGTGTATGTGTACATGCATGTGGAGTGCATATGTTGTATTTATGTGTGTTTCTGTAATCTCTAGAATTAGGGTTAAACATTTGTGACCTAGGTGGTTCCTATAAGTTCTCCAGAAGTAATCCATCTTCTGGGAAGCTGTTATTTTCATCCTATTCACATTTTACTTTTTATTGCATCTTCAGTTCAAAACTTAATTGTAGAAATTTTGTATAAAAAAGAAACTGTATAAAATAATTTAGATTTATGTATTTGATAAACTATACTAAAATTAGTATATCTTTTTCATGTGATATTTTCCCTTCCCAAATAATTTATAAACTCATCCAGAGAAAGAATTTTTATTTTCATTTTTAATTGTTCATCCATTCATATCACAAATATTTAGTGGCGTTAAAGCTAGTTCTTTCCATTCTCTCTTTTGTACTTCTAAGCCCACAGTTAACTGGGTTTGGTACCCAATGCATACACTGTAAATGTTGAATTACTGAAAAACATCCTATTATGAAGCCATCATTACTGAAGTTTGCAGGTTTCTTTTCCTAATTTCAAAATGCCTTTTTCATTTTAGGTCACTCCAGGTAGCTGTCTTATTGCATCAATTCTCTGTCGATTCTCACTGCACGGGGTGAAGAAGAAATCACGGGATCAGGTAGGGCTTCTAGTACCAAAAAGTACTCACTCAAAATTAAATCCATATACTACACTTCAGAGCAAAACTTTAAAAATATTCTTACAATAGAAATTGAGGCAATTGATTTTGGAATTTACTAGAAGTAGAGACCATTTTTTTTTCTGTACTACAAGATCTCTTGTGAAAAAGAAACTATTTATACAAGTACTTGTTAAAGCTTCTACATTGCAATTTACTCCACCTAATAATTACCCTATCAACACATATTCTGTCTAAATGTCTTTAGTCACAGTCCTTCTAATGTAATCTGGATGTTCATTGTTCTTCTGTTTGATATGCACTGGAAGCTTGCAGCATCTTATTCTAATCAGTATTTGAATGCATTGTCTGTTGAAATGAAAGTAACAATGATTGGTAGTAGGACAGATGTTTCCCTTGAATGTGAAAATGTAAGGGTTAAAACCACAAATGAAACTGAATATTCACAGTCTTTGCATGCATTTTTCAAAATGGTGGAATACAAATTTTTGTATAGTGGAAATCAGGTACTAGTCAAAGTTGTAAAGATCTGTGACCTGCAAAATAGATGATATTTGGAAATAACTGAACTATCCGTTCTGAAGAATAGACACAGGACTGTAGTATGTTGGCAACATGAAATATTATCTGCCTTTGTGGTTGGTGATTTTGACAGAGACTAGGAGAGACGTGAAAACGGAAAACAGAACAATCAGAATTTCATGCCAAGTGCATCAGTACATCGGTATATTAACAGAGGGATTAGAAGAGCCTATGAATGGATTGTCATTATTCATTAATGTATTACTATTTTTGTTAATATTAGATGTATCTCTGCTTTTTGATTGAAAATGCTATAAAATCAGTTGCTTATGACATTAATTGTCAAAATAGGAAGATTTTGTAACAGAAATCTGATTTCTCACGTGTTAGTAATATTTATCTCCAGTTTCTACATATATCCCTTAGTTAATATTTTTCACTGGGGTTTATAAGGCCATGAGAAAAATTAAAGTATATATTATGTATGGTCAATGAGCTAACTTTAATTTCTCAATTGAGGAAATAATTGAGGCCAAGGAGATTCCTATTTTCGTTTGTTTGTAAAAACAGTGTAGATCTTCCTCTACTTACCATGGAGTTATGTTTGGGTAACTATAAGTTGAAAATATAATTAAGTTGAAAATCAATTTAACACACCTAACCTAACCTACTGAACTTCATAACTTATCCAGCCTACTTTAAACATGCTCAGAACACTTACAGTTAGGGAAAATCATCCAACACAAAGTCTATTTTGTAATAAAGTGTTGAACATCTTATGTAATCAATTTCACACTGTGCTAAAAGTGGAAAATAGAATAGTTATATGGGTACGGAATGGTTGTAAGTGTGTTGATTGTTTACCCTGGTGATCTTGGGGCCAACTGGGAGCTCCAGCTCACTGCCATTATGCAACATCTCAAGAGAGCATCGTAACACATGTCACTAGCCTGGGAAAAGATCAAATTCAAAATATGGTTTCTACTGAATGTGTATTACTTTTGCACCTTCTTAAAGTCAAAATATCCTAAGTCAAACTGCCACAAGTCAGGGATTGTATTGTAACTTACACCTTTATTTAAATAAAGTTTGTGGTTGTTTCTTCTCACAACCTTTACAAATACTCATTGAAAAAGGTAATGAATACAGCTGCAGAATACAGATGAACAGGCCCAAATGGTGGACGGTGCCTAGTTAGCTAAGATCTTAAGGAAGAGCAACAGGGTCCTAAAACCCTAATTTACAGTGCAAATTACCATCACTTCAGGAGGAATAGCATCTGATTTCTAACTCCAGTAGTCTCAGTCATCAGGCTGATTTGGGGTAGCCCCTTGTTTTGGGTTTTTTTTTTTTTCTGAATTTCTTAAGCAGTTAATAAGAAGATGGATGAGTGTTTTTGGATTAAAAGTATTCCTCTGTCTACTGAACTGCTCAGAGTTTATACAAAATCACCAGCTAGGTCTCTTGAAATTATGACCCATGGATCTAATCTCCATTAAAGCTTTCTTCACATAGAATTAAGATGTTCAAAATGAAGCATCTTTGGAGTCAGTACCCATGATTAAGAGGTTGTTAGTTCAAGAAGGTGTCCCTACAGTGGTTTTTGGTGTTTCATGCCTTCCCTATTTGAAATCTTACCACACCTCCAACTCACAAGTGTAAATACCTTAGACTATGGCATTTAGTTAACATGTGCTTTT
The DNA here is from genome assembly GCF_009762305.2 of Zalophus californianus. NCBI lineage: Eukaryota > Metazoa > Chordata > Mammalia > Carnivora > Otariidae > Zalophus > Zalophus californianus. The sequence continues at coordinate 51,507,547 of NC_045605.1, forward strand.
ATTTGTTTTAATTTCATTAATTTAACCTAAAGCCTTTCAGTCAACATTTGAAAACTTTGAAAAATCAAATAAGTAATAAAATAAAGTAATGATGTTTCATGATTCATAAGACTGCCTCCATGATTGTGAGCAAACCATTTAAATCCTTTTTATTCACTGTATGAAAGGCCTTTGTTGGAGGAGGGCTGGCTTCTCTCACACAGGGATATAGTATCTTTGTTCTTTTTAATTTTTTTTGGTGTTAGAGATTTGTTTAAATATATTTTGATTGACCTATTTGATAACTACCTGAACATTTGATCTTTTTATAGCATAAATAGGACATAAACTTTAGAGACAAGTAGATTTAGAATTATATTCTATCCTCATCTATTACCAGCTGTGACTCCTTGCTACAAATTCTACCTTTGTAACTGGTAGGGAACAATGATATCATTTAAAAGGGTTTTTCCAAGGATTGAATTAGGTAATACATTTCAAACTCTTAGTATACTGTGTATCACAGAGGAAACACTCAAAAGTATTAATTGTACCATGGAATTGCCTAGAATACTAATCAGAATGGTATATGTATATATAAATTAATAGTGCTATCACAGGGAATAAGGATGGCTTATCTGTTTTCAAATCATTAGTATAGAAAAAATATTAACACTAAAAGTGCACTGAAGAAAGCTTGAAGTTGGAAGATTTGCAGTGCCTCAGGTTTTATCTCTATTGATTATCATTGTAAGCACAGAAAACTAGAATAGAATGTTCTATATATGGAGCTTAATATCTGTGAAAGCCATTGTAAAAGTGACCACAGATGTGATCTAGCACAAAGATTTTCTCAGACTGGATTATTTGTTTCAATTTATTTTTTATTTGTTTTCTGTTTTGTCTTGTTTTATGTGGAGCTATACTATATATAATAGTTATATAAGAAGAGCTGATCTATTTGGTGATGGGAGAAGCTCAATCTGTTCAACTCTACTACCTACCCATACCCAATTTTGCTCTGAAGAACCCCTCCGCACAATGCTTAGAGAACACACACACACACACACACACACAAATAAAAAAGAAGAAGAAAGAAAGACACTAACCGACTCTTGTCCTTTAAATTTTAAGATGGAGAAACTGAAGCGAAGCATAATGAACTGACATGACCTAGGTCACACACTGAGAGAAGGACAGGTCTGGTTGTACTGACTCCCATCTACGGGATCCTGTTGACTCTTATAAAGAATATATTTACAATTTAGGACAGCAAATGTCGTTCTGGGAATTGTGGGCTTTCCTTCTTTTTTTTCCAGTCATATCAATCTGGTGGTTGCACATGTATTATAGTATCAGTTCTCAAAGTGTGGTCACCAACCAGCAACATCAGCATAACTTTATTTTTTTCTTATTTTTTTAAAAGATTTATTTATTTGAGGGGGGCAGAGGGAGAGAGGCACTCAAGCAGACTCCATGCTGAGTGTGGAGCCCCACGTGGGGCTCAATCTCATGACCATGAGAACATGACCTGAGCTGAAATCAAGAGTCAGAGGCTTAATCGACTGTGCCACACAGGTGCCCCAGCATAACTTTAAAAAATCCAAATTCTTGGGCCTACTCAGACCACCTAAATCAAAAATTCTGGTGGTGGGGCCTTGGAACTCATGGTTTAACAAGCTCTCTAGGGGATTCTCATATTCATTAAAGCTTAAAAATCTCTATATTAAAGAAATTATTTGGAAATTAACTCTATCTGTAAATGAATCTTAATTACCCGGTTTACCTACCAACAAGCAAAAGCCACTATGAAGATACATAAAATTCTGTAAAGAAAATAATTGAGAAGGAAGAATGCAATTTTGTTGATCACCTACCTTATACAACAAACTCTTTGATTTCTATTAGTTATTTAATCCTTTAGGAGCATTTTGAAGTATATGTATTATTATCTGAGCTTTGATGGAAAAATATAGACTCAGAAAGATGAAATAACTTGCCTAAAATCATTCAACTGGAAGTTGCAGAGCTAGGATTTGAACCCAGAAGTAATTGACTCCAAAGCTTTAAATCTTCCCATTATGCATTGAAACCCACTGGGCACTACACACACCTGGGGTGGAGTAGCTACAACTCCAGGAGAAAAATCCATGCATTTAATTTCTTCATCATTATGGAGTGCTTTAATGTTGATTATATTTAAGACGTAATATACCTCTGTCTTGATGTTACATGGAAACAATATTTTGTCACTCTGACACAAGAGAATGAATGCCTTTTTTACTCTTCTTCATTCTACTTACATCTATTTGAATATCAATCCCCAAATTTCTATAAACTTGCCTAACAATGGCAAGCTAATGTATATGCATATGCTCATTTTTTTTTTTCTTTAGCATTTCATGTAAGATATAATGTAGCTCCAATGGTCCTGTTTGGAGACATATAAAAAGTTTCTGAGAAATGAATCATTACCTTAGATATTATGTAAATAAAATCATGTAAGTATTATGTAAATGTAATTACATATAGAAGTAATTATAGGGATATATATTGCAAACTTCAGAGTTGTAATATAGAAAATTATAGGAGAGGTTAATTATACATCATGTTCCCCAAAGCTTCAACATCTAGGAAGAAATTCATCCATTTTTATGTCTGAAAGAGACATTAAATATTTTATTGTGTTCCGCAGAGGGTGTGGTTGAATGGGTGGTCTGATTAGGGAAATAGAGGATGAGTAGGTATTGTGAATTCAGAAGATGTTTGTATTGTGGAAGCATATCAGTTCTGGAGCTGTTAGGATTACTTGTCAATTATAGGCCCTGCTTATCTCTACCTGAGACTGGTTTTCAGTGTGTGGAGAGAAAAATTCTCCTTGCCTGCTCCATGTTCTAGGATTCTGCCTGTAAGAATGCCAGCTGCATAATCTAGTACCTTGTAATGTTCTAGAAAATTGAACTTAATTGGACAGGTTGTACCAATGGCTTCCAGAAGAAAAATAATCTAAAGAGATAAATGCACAAAATTTAGCAGAGACGTGTATGCAATATTAGTACTTGAGGATCTGTATCAAGGGTTATATTGGGCGTGTGGTATATAGTCTCTATATAGGAGAATGAATGGATCTTGAGAGTATAATGCAAAGCTAAATAAATCAGAGAAAGACAAATACCGTATGATCTCACTTATGTGGAATTTAAGAAGCAAAACAAATAAGCAAAGGGGAAAAGAGAGAGAGAGACAAATCTCTTGAAAGATACAAAGTACAAAGACTCGCTACAGTGATTTAAATAGTGTCCCCCAAACTACAGTCTTTGCAGGTAAATTAGTTAAGGATCTTGAGATGAAATCTTCTTGGATTTAGGCCCTAAATCCAGTTACTGGTGTCTTTATAGGAGAGAGATTTACACACAGACACAGGGAATAAAGCCATGTAAAACCGAGGCAGAGATTGAAGTTATGCTGCCAGAAACCAAGGAATTCCAGGAGCCACCAGAAGCTGGAAGAGGCAAAGAAGGGTGAAGTTGGAGGATTTATACTACCTGATGTCAAGACTTATTAGAATGCTACAGGAATGACTGTGATAGTGGCATAAAGATAGACATATGGATCAATGGAACAGAAGAGAGATCCACAGATATAGATCCATACATTTATGAACAACTGATTTTTTTTACAAAAGTAATTCGTTGGATAAAAGATAGTCTTTCCAACAAATGGTTTTGGAACAATTAGATATTCAAATGCAAAAATGTGAACTTGAATCTGTATCTCGTACTGTATATAAAAATTAACAAAATGGATCATAGATCTAAATTTTAAATGTAAAATTGTAAAGCTTCTAGAAAAAAAAACAAAAAAGTCAGTGTGGTCTTAGGTTAGGCAAATTTCTTAGCTATGACACTGAAAGCAAGATTTATAAAAAATTAATAAATTAGACTTCATCACAATTAAGTATTTTTGCTTTGCAAAAGACACTAAGAGAATAAATAAAAATCCACAGATATGGAAAAGTGTTTGCAAATCAAATATCCAAGAACAGATTTTATTCCAGAATATATAAAGAACTCTCCAGATGTTATTATAAGAAGTCAAACAAACTAATAATAAACAGGCAAAAGATATTTACATAAACTTCATCAGAGAACACATATGTATGGCAAATAATCATTTGTCATTAATCATTAGGGAAATATAAACTAAAACCACAAAAGATGCCACTACATGCCTTATTAGAATGTCTAAAATTAAAAGGAATGGTGACACTCATATTTGCATCGATGTGGAACAATGAGAAATCTCATGTCTTGCTCGTAGACATTTACAAAAGTAAAAACCCTTGTGAAGACATTTTGGTGATTTCTTAAAAAGTTAAACACCTCCCAGTTGATACAACCATTATATTCTTAGATATTTACCCATGAAAAATGAAAGTACACATCTATATGAAGACTTATACATGGATGTTTGTAGCAACATTATTTGTGTCACCCCAAAACTGTGGAAACAATCTAAATATCCATCAACAAGTGAATGTATATATCAACTGTGTTCTAGCCATACAATAGAAGCTCACAATAAAAGCCAATAAGAGGGAAAAAACTATTGACACATGCAGCAATACAGAGGAATCTCATAATAATTTTTCTGTGATAAAGAAACCAGATGAAAGAGCACATACTGTTTGATTTCCATTTATATAAAATTCTACAGAGTGTAAACTAATCAATAGTGACAGGAAATAAATCAGTAGTTACCTGGGGACTAGGAAGTAAGTAGGAGTGGGATTAAAATACGAAGAACTTTTGGGGTGATGGATATATTCACTATCTTAATATTGGTGAGGATTTCATGAGTATATACAAATATCAAGTATTTTCAAATTGTACACTTACAGCACAAAAGTTTGAAAGAGCTGAAAAATAAATATTGAGACAGACAATGGTAGCAGAGAGAGCAAGCGTTGTATATAAGGCTTTTCCCCCCAAATCCTGCTCAGGGCCTTGGACTATGTTCTTCAGGCACTGTAGAGCCCTTGAAGGTTGTTAGTGGGCCAGTTACATTATTTGCATTTTAGCAGTGTGACTGGCAGCAGTGAAGGGAAAGGATTGGCAACACACATTTTTTTTTTAACAATGTAATGGAATTGCAACAAATGTTCCAAATAATATCTGCAGGATTTCCAGGGAAACCAATTAGCATACATTTGAAAAAGTGCTGGTGGGGTTAGGGACTTATTCTGTAACCATTAAAACAAATTGGCCCATGTTGGCATACAAGCTAGTAAGTGGCAGAATGATGACTGAAAACCAAGCCTGTCTGATTGAAAGCCTATTTCTCTTTCCACTACACATGCCCTCTCCCACCTGGATACAAACCTCATTCCAAAACCTAATGGTGATGAAGACTCAAGTAATCAAATGAGAGTTTTCAGGATTTTCTTCAAATCAGAATGTGGACTAAATGTTATCTAATGCCAGGTCTGCTCCTGTACTTTCACCCTGCTGAAGCATGCTGTACCAATAATGGATTGCATCTACACCTTTTTATTTGAAAATATGAATCACATTCCAAGATCATCCCCAAAGTGACACATGTTAAAAGTTGATTAAAATGGGAATTCACTGTCTGGTTTAAGGACAATAAATTCAGTAAGCCACAGTGCTTAAGTGGGTATAGTATTCCATACTGGTTCAAGAACAGCATCTCTAGTATAACCCAGATTAGATCGTTTCTCGGAGAAGCTCTAAGAGGAGGATAGAAAGCAAGAATGCCAAACTTAAATTTATTTGGCAGAGGAGAGGTTAAACTTTAAAATTAGCAGTCTTCTGGAAACATGAAAAGCAGTTACCCTTATTCCATCCTATTTGGAAGTCTTTGAAGGAATTCGACATTTTGACAATCTGAAATGTCAGTCATTCATTCTGTGGCAAATGCATAGAAACCTACGTGAAATTAGTCTGTTTGGCTTTTCAAAACTGCTGAACAAAACCCTCTTTGGACTTTGGCTAATAGTACTAATCAAAACTTTAATAATACACTTGTCATTTACCCTTTTTTATTATAAGTTGGATGGGTCTGGAGATTGCTCATGCAATTTTCACACAAAAGAATGAGCAATGAGTGTTTCAGGCTTGTTACAAAATCATGTTTGCAGGCAAGAAAGAGAAGGGAATAAAGCTGGGCCTAAGGATTAAGGAATTCCTCTCTAATTTGGCTAAATTTTATTTAGTCCTAGAGAGGAAAAAAAAAAGAGATTAGTTCTCATTCATTTACTGACCCTAATGTGCATTATCATGCATTAAGCAGAACAGTTAGAATACAGTGTGAACAGGTTAGACTCTGTCCTTTTGTTTGTGGAGCTCATAGTGGAAATTAGTAAAGCAGAGGGATTAAACTGCATTTTAGACAACGCTAGGTTTAAATTCTGACTTTCTGTGCCCTGTCTCTGATAAATTTCTTTACATTCCTAAGTATTTTTTCCTTATTTGTAAAATTAACTATTAACAATAATACACATCTGAAAGGATATCTGTGTGAATCACATTACACCATGCATTCAAACCATGTAATTCAGCAATCTGTACTGTGTGCATTATTGTTACATGTTGCAGGTTATTGTGGTGTACTTGAACTTGATTTAGGTACTTTGCATGTGCCATCTCACTTAGCCTTCATAACATCCTCTGTTTCTTTCATTTTACTAATGAGAAAACAGAGGCACAAAGCATTCAAAAAACTTTTTAAAAAATCATTCAGTTGATAAGTGGCAGAGCTTGAATCAAGTTTCTGCTGGTTCCCAAATCCATGTTTCCTGCTCTGCAATGCTGCTTTCTAAGTTAAGATTAAAAGGAAAAGAATACCACAAGAAATGTTCATTTATTAGTGGCAATCCTGTGGTAAAGTTCTGTTACTAACCAAATCTGCGTATTTTTATCAGTATCCATCTATAAAATTGAATTGCAAAAGCAAATATAAATATTTTTTTTAAGATTTTATTTATTTATTTGACAGAGACACAGCGAGAGAGGGAACACAAGCAAGGGGAGTGGGAGAGGGAGAAGCAGGCTTCCCGCGGAGCAGGGAGCCTGATGCGGGGCTCAATCCTAGGACCCTGGGGTCATGACCTGAGCTGAAGGCAGCCGCCTAACGACTGAGCCACCCAGGTGCCCGCAAATGTAAATATTCTTACTTAACATGAGTTCCCAGAAATTTCCCAATGAATATGCCCTCTGTTCTCATAAGTCTTTACATACAAGTCTTTTGGTTGAATTTTCCAGCCATGTTTATGGTGATTGCACTTGCTGAGCCAAAATTTGGGTGTTCTGAAAGCAAATATTGTTGCTTTTTAAAATTACAAATAAACCTGATATATTAAGCACTAAAGATAAATTGAAGCAGGCAGTCTGAAAAGACTGGCCCTGTTACATCTGTCTAGTACAGCGGTTGGATAAATGCAGCTAACTGTGGCCAGAGAGATTCCCACTCTGAACTCCACCTCAGTCATTGTCTAGCAGTGTGGTCGTGAACAACTTAATTTTTTAGGTTCAGTTTCCTCAACTGTAAAATAGAAATGATAGAGATAGCAAATAGCACCTATGCATGGGGATGTTTTAAGGATTAAATGGGATCATGGTCCAGATTAATTAGCCCAGTGCCTGGCACGTAGCCCTGAATAAACTATGGGTGTGGTTGTTGATGCTCCATGGTTGTACAGGTCTCCATGGCTAGTTCTTTTTAAGTTCAAGTAAAGCATTCTGAACAAATAGCCAATTCATAAGGATAGACTAATCTGTGAAATGATGTTTTGATAGAAAATGTTTCCTAGAAAGCTCTCCATTTTTGGTTCTCTTTCAATTATTCAGATTGCTTCAGAGAATATCTTCAATTAGGTGTTCATGCACACAGAAAAACACCTGGCAATCTTCATTTGAACAAAGAGGGGTTCATTGTGAAAGACCAAAGTACAGTTAGTCTTTCTCAGCCCATAGCTGCTGCAGGAGTGAAAGCTGGCATTTAGAAGTTGCAGCCTTGTGGGTATCAAGTCAGAAAGATCAAACTGAAATACTGAATTCATCAAAGTGTACCTATACATTTATAGAAGAGGGCAGGACTCTTCCATCAAAAGATAATGTGACCCAGTGCCCAAATCTTGGTTTCTAATACCATTCTCCAATAGAAGGTACCGAAAGTCCTTGGCTAAATGGCTGATTTTAGAGTGGGGACATAGAATATTCAAGATAAACCTGGAGCATCTAGTAGGGCTAGAAATCAAGGAATTGGTCAAAACACAAACGATGAAGAAATACTGAAAGGACACAGAAGCCAGCTGAAAGAGCTCCCAATGGCTAAAGATGGAACAATTTGAGTCACAAAATAAATAATATTGTATTAACCTCTACAACTGAGTATAAAATAAAGTATATATACTTGATATAAATAAATGATAAAAACATAGAGGGAAAGAGATAAATCTCCCACATAGAATTTCAAATAATTTGTATAAACACTTGTCCCTCTACTCCTTAATTATGGACTACATTTAGTGACTTGATTACAAAGAGTACAGTATGGAAAAGAGGAAAAAATGGCTTTATAGTGGAGAATCCTGGCAAATACTACCTTAGAGAGTTGATTAGTGTTAACACCATCAGTGATAAATCATGTGTTGATCACATGTATCTTTGATATGTGTTAAGAATGGCACTTCACCTGTGGGGGGTCTTCCTTTTCAAAACTCATAACCCCAGTCTAACCATAAGAAAAAAAATCAGACAAACATAAATTGAGGAATATTCTATAAAATACCTGACTTCAAAACTGTCAAGGTCATCAAGGAAAATTTGAAAAACTGTTACAGCCCAGAAGCCTAAGGAGACATGACTACTGAATGTAATGTTGTATCCTGAATGGAATCTTGGAACAGGGAAAGGACATTAAGAAAACCTAACAAACTATAGATAAAGTATGGAGTTTAGTTAATAAGAATGGCTTGATATTAGTTCATTGATTGTGACAAATGTGCTGTAGTAATATACATGTTAACTATAGAGGAAACTAGGTATACAGGGTATACAGAAACTCTTCTATCTTTCCAACTTTTCTGTAAACCTAAAAATATTCTAAAATAAAACATATAATGTGCAAGGTATGCCTAGTTTTAAATAGAAGTTTTAATAATTTCTTTTAATAATTATTCTCATTGTCCAATATGATAGCTATTAGCCACCTGAGGCTATTGAACACTTGAAATATGGCTAGTCTAAAATGATATGTGCTTTAAGTATAAAATACACACCTGATTTGAAAGGCATAGTTCAGGGGCATCTGGGTGACTCAGTTGGTTAAGCAACTGCCTTTGGCTCAGGTCATGATCCCAGGTCCTGGGATCAAGCCCTGCATCAGGCTCCCTGCTCAGTAGAGAACCTGCTTCTCCCTTTCCTTCTGTTGCTCCCCCTGCTTGTGTTCTTTCTCACTATCTCTCTCTGTCAAATAAATAAATAAAATCTTAAAAAAAACTCAGTCTTAAAAATTCATCCTTCAGAGGCTGTATTTATGAAACTGATCATATGCAAATTTTACAAAACTTACAATCCTGCTGATGGACACTATGAAGGCCTAGATTTAAGATGAGATAGATTTATCTTTCTTTTCTATGACATTTGTGTTCCCCAACCAACTTCTGATAACTTCGCCATCAAATGACTTCATATGACTAAATAATTTAGTTCTACCATCAATTTGCATCCAATATGGATTATGATTTCCAATGGCATCATATCACCTTCAAAATAATGAAAGAGTAGAGCGCAGGATTAGAAAATGGCATGTTGGAGTTAAAATCCTAGCTTAGGGGCACCTGGGTGACTCAGTCATTAAGTGTCTGCCTTTGGCTCAGGTCATGATCCCAGAGTCCTGGAATCGAGCCCCGAATCAAGATCCTTGTTCAGCGGAGAGTCTGCTTCTCCCTTTGCCTGCCGCTCCCCCTGCTCCCCGCCCCGTGTCAAATAAGTAAATAAAATCTTTAAAAAAATTAAAATCCTAGCTTAGTTGCCAGCTCTGAATATGACCTTGGACAAGTTACTGTATCCTTTGGTGCTTCTGTTTCACAACCTGTAAAATGGGGATAATCATAGTTCCTAACTCACAGAACTGTTAGGAGAACCTAATAATAATATAAGCAACATGCTTGAAACATCGGTCTGCTTATAGTAGGTATTAAAGGTTAATTATTCTTATTACCTCTTCCAACTTTTTTCCATTTCCTCCTCTATGCACAAACAGTATATAATTCCTGGCCTACATAAGTACTTTTGGATTACTGCAGATTCTGAGTTCTAAAATAATACTAGGCCTTTGCATGAGTTGTTCCCTCTGCCTTACAATTCTCTCCATGTTTTGGAGGCCTTGGAAGACTCTTACTTTGCCATCAGAACCAAGACTGCTTCCACCTCATCACAGATTTCCTTAATTATTTTTGGCATAGTTAATTGCTATAACTCCCACAGTACCCAGGTATTCCTCTGTTATAATATTTGACCTAACTAAAAATGCTCAATAACATCTATTTTCATTCCTAAGCAAAGTTTCTTTAGATAGCCAGAACAAAATCATATTAATTTCTATACCTTCAACAAGTACTATCCTCATGGTAGACATTAATAAGTAAGTCTGTGAGTAAATGAATGAATGAATGGCAATAGCAATTTGCTTAAAAGCAATGTAAGTGCTGCTTTCATGCTAGATGGGAACTACACTATAGTGTCTTGTCAAGGTTCTTGCAATAAGTTTGCCTTTCATGTGATACAACATGATTAATGAGGTCATTTTAATATGTTAGCAATTAACTTTTTGAGTATGGTCTGGATCCTACTCTATAATCAAGCATGCTATAATGAGGCTTCAGGATATTTGAAACACAGTTATAAAATCACATTTTTTTGTGAAGGGTAAAATTCTTATTTATGTGGAAGAATGGGGAAAGGGAAAGGTGGAGAAAAAGGAAACAAGATTGGCTGTTTTCTTACATTACTGAGTGTGAGACCTGCTCTCAAGACCTTCACAATGAGTCATTTCTCATTCAATTTTTATGTGAGGTTAGGTTGTATCCCACATCAAAAAGTTATAGGGATATTTTTCAAATTTTATTTTTGCAATATTCTGCAAACATTACCTCTGTGTGTTTGCATTTGTAGTCAGGTTTTCTGAGGTGTAATTTACATGTTGTAAAGGCCTATGTGTTTTCTATCACTGTTTCCCATAAATAGGGTGACCGTACATATCAGTTTGCCTAGTGTTTCTGGTAGGTTTCTGTTAGCGGCAACCTTGGAGATGGATGATGGACTTTAGAGTGAAAGATGCTGACTGGACAGTACCCTGGGATTTACATTTGTGGAAGGGAAGGGAAAGAAATAGCACTGGACAGAAGGAAAGGGGGCGCTGCAGTGAGTCTTAGTGTAACGCCAGTCAATCTCATAGGGAACTCTGAAGCTGAGATGACCTACAGAATTGTCCCGAGTTGAAGAGGACAAACCTTTATACCTCCTCCCTACCAACATGCACACACACACACACACACACACACACACACACACACACACACACACTGGATTGGTCATTGGTTGCTCTGAAAAAGGGGTGTGACAGTGGGTAAGTTGACTCCCTGAAGCTGAGTCCATCTCCCTGAAGGGGGATATGGGATATGGTTGGCATATCACAATATCCACCATGCCTGCTTATTCCTGGTCTATGCCCATGTGCCCAATGTATTTATGAATAGTGACCCCTTTCACACTCAAAATTACCCTAATTTGAACAACAAATCATATCATTACCTGACCCTTAAATCATGCCTCTTAGGCATTATACACCTGGAAAAGAGGAGGATGCAAAGGAAGAGGGATATTCCAACATGAAAGCAAGAAAAGGTTAAACTCCACCTCCTTTTAACCATGGGGGAGAAAAAAGAGATAACAAAAGGCCAAAGAGGAGTGAGTCTCTCTTTCTCTCTCTTTCTCCACTTTCACTTTTGTGTAACAGTGTAGTCTTTTAGAGTGGAGAAAGTCTCCACACTTTCTCTCTCACAGTGTGAAAGTCAGGGGAGCAGAGAGTAATAGAAACATCCAGAAAGGTATGGGTCTCATGACACCTGAGAATTTCAGAGGTACGGAGATCCGTGGGGAGCTTATAGCATCAAGCCTCTAAGCTTCAAGTCTCTAGAAGAAATTCTGTGTGTGTCGTCTTCAAGAAAGCATGAGGTACACATAAAGCAACAACAATATACAATTGTCTAGACAGGTGGGCTATGGCAGCTCAATCAGATCCCAAAGTATGGAGTGAGGTGTGCAGAAGAAATGGGAATCCTTGCATGTCCTGGTATGAGGACACCAGAATGCTACCATAGCTATGAAGATCCCCCGAGGGAACAGGGAGTCTTTAGAGGCTCCCACTCCAGAAGTGGGTGTCATCACATTGAGAGAGCTGATCAGATAAGCCACTCTGCATCCAAGGAGGATGCAGAAAATACAAAGTAGAATAATATTCTGGACTCTAGCCACATCCTCACTTAAACCTATTTTACTTAACTGGCTTACTAGTTTGAAAGAAGAAACAGGTTTGTGAGGCAGAGCCCCTTCTTCTTTCTACTGGCAGCAGCTACTTACTGGGTGCATACATAGTCAGACCAGAGCCTCTGTGTGAGTAGGTCAGTCCATCTCTGTTCAATATTAGAAAGATCACTTGCTCATAGATTTTAATCACGGTCTTTAAAAATTTACTTCATCACTAGTGAAGGCGATACCATATTTCAGTGATTCTAAGACACATCCTTTCTGCATTTTAACATTTCTGAAATGACGGTGCATCTTCCAAACAATGGTTACTATTGGCCAGGTGGCAGTTGTGACAGTATTCGCTGCCTACACAATTCACTAATATCAAATGTGCGGCATCAAAACTTGCTGAATGGGTATCAAAAACCCTGCAGAAAGTCCTGGAGATTGTTTATAAGTCTAAGGAACCTAACAGTGAAAAATAAATCAGATATGTTTAGGAACATTCTCAAAGCAAGAGTGAAAATTAGGCTAGTTCCACATCATTGAAAAGCCAGCTTAAAAGTCCAGCACCAATGACTTCCAGATTTTTTTCTAAGGGCCTATTTCAAAAATGCCATATCACTAAAACTTCTGACATGATGTGGGCAATATTATACAGAAAAAGCTCAGAAACTGACCCTCTAAGTGAAAAAAAATCAATCTCCCAATACAGAGAAGCTCTATGGAAACCTTCACCAGTTTATTTGGTTCAGGTTTTCTTTTTTTTCTTTTCTTTTCTTTCTTTCTTTTTCTTTCTTTTTCTTTCTTTTTCTTTCTTTCTTTCTTTCTTTCTTTCTTTCTTTCTTTCTTTCTTTCTTTCTTTCTTCTTTCTTTCTTTTTCTCTTTCTTTCTTTCTTTCTTTCTTTCTCTTTCTCTTTCTTTCTCTCTCTCTTTCTTTTATTTTTTTAAGGATTTTATTTATTCATTTGACAGAGAGAGAGAGAGAGAGAGAGCACAAGCAGGGGGAGCGGCAGGCAGAGGGAGAAACAGGCTCCCCACTGAGCAGGGAGCCTGACGTGGAGCTTAATCCCAGGACCCTGGTATCATGCCTGAACGAAAGGCAGACACTTCAACTGAGCCACCCAGGTGCCCCTGTTTTCTTTATTCATATTTGAATAAGACTGATGCATAATAAAAATATAAGAACAACTAAGTCTAAATTTCTCTCAATAAGAGTAAAATAGAAATTATAAGAAAGCATATTGTCAAATATTAATTAGCACTGCTTTTATCTAAAATATATAAAATAACAGTACATTTCCCTGGATTCAAAGAAATGTGATATTTTGGTCATCTTGTTTAACTTCTTTGCTGTATTTCTCAATTGGTTCAAACTTTGAAAGTAAAGGGTAGTATATATAGAATCCTTTCAAAGACTCCCAATGCCATTCTTGAAGAGGAAAAGAGGGAGACAGATATCTAAAAGATTGCACTGTTACATAAAAGTGAAAGTGACTGTTTTAAAGAAAGGAGATTGTTTAAAAGTGAAGAAATTGAGGTATGTTTAAGTACCTGAGCTTATGCTATCATACTACCCAATAGTCTGAGGAGGTTCACATAAGAAACATTAGATCTGCTACCGGAAATGGAAAAGCAATGTTTAATTCATGAATTTTACTAATACTCAGGAAATATACAGTCTGCTTACACCAACAATGGTTGGAGATAAGGATAAAGCATGCAAAAGTACACCCAGGTGGTAAGTTAACTAAGAGCTGAATCCCCAAGCTATTCTATTCCAAAGTCCTTTCTCTTCCCAAAGTAACATACTGTCTTTGCTTTCTACACATTTTGTTGTTATTGTATGGAGTTCAATTCTGTCTCAACTTGACAATGTTTACTTTAGGGCTACCTGAAGTAGGTAAGAACAAGGAAAGAATGAATGGAAGCAAGATGTTCTAGAAGGCATTTGGTTTTTGACTCAATAATTTAACCTTTGAGGGTGAGTGTATACATCCAAAACTATAAAAAGATTGCAAAAAAGGAGGGTCCCTCAATACATGCTTGAAATAAATCCGTGGTTAACAAGGCTCAGGTTTGAAACTAATGAATATTTAATTAAATGTTTGACTTCATCAAGGAGACTTAGAAAATTACTGTCAAAAGTGCTATGCCTATTAACATCCTTTCCAGCTCATGAATGTACCTAGATCTAAAGTGCAGACAAGATGATCAAGATTCAAAGAATGTTGAGCTCTCAAGGTCTTTAGAGATCATCTCATTTGGTGCTTTCTGACATGTGTTCTGCTCAACATAGTTCCTAGATATCATCTAAAAACAAGCGATCCTTTTATCAATTGAGCTGACAAGGTAATCACCTGGGAGATTCACATGTCCCATTACCCTAGGAAAGACTTCAAGAAATCCTCTAATTAAAAAACAAAACATTAAATCCATTTAATTCTCAGCTTTTCCTAAAACGATTTGGCTATTTATAAATGGTCTCTCTGTATTTTAACAAATAGTAAAAGCCCAAGGGAAAGGTGATCCTTGTAATACATTTTGGGAAACAATGATTTACTATAAATAAGCTTTTGCTTAAAATAAGGAAAATTAAGCTGAAAGAAGTCAAGTAACCCAGCCTGGGCCATCTAATGAAGTAATGATAGAGTCACTGGGTCTCCTGACCCAGCCCTGCATTTTTTCCCATTAGAAAGACATCAGAGAGGGTCAAGATGGCAGAGGATTAGGAGACCTAAATTTCATCTAGTCCCAGGAATTCAGCTAGATAGGGATCAAACCATTCTGAATACCTACGAACTCAACAGGAGATCGAAGAAAAGAATAACAGCAACTCTCTGAACAGAAAAGCCACCACCTTCTGGAAGGTAGGATGCGTGGAGAAGTGAATCTGAGGCGATATTCGGGAGGATAGACGGCGGGGGAGGGGGCCTCCGTCAGCCCCTACTGGCAAATGACAGAGCAGCAGAGCATAAAAATGGAACTTTTAGAAGTGGGCTCCACTGAGGGACATCACTCCAATGGATAAGTGAGGGGTGGAGCCCCCACTGGGACAGTGTGGTCTCAGGACCCTCGGGGTCACAGAAAGACTGGGGTGCCTGAGTGTGGCGGAGCTCCCAGGTATCTGAGCAGGGAAGCCGGCTGCGAAGACAGAGCCGAGGAGTGGGCTCTCAGCTCGGGGTTGCCACAAAACATGATCCATGGCACAGTCAGGCCACTGCTCTTCCAGCAGGGACCCAACAAGCAGCAGATTTGGGAAGACTCTCCTTTCTCCCCTGGGGAGGAATGGCGTGGGAGCACACTGCAGGGATCTGCTGGGTTTAAAGACCAAACAGGGTCATGTGCCAGAGATAGAAATGCTCAGTCACAGGCCGGATGAGCACAGAGTGTGGCTGGAGACCAGGGAGACAGGAGTGATTGACTGCTTTTCTCTGGGGGCTCACTGAGGACTGGGGCCCAGAGTTCCCAGCTCCTCCGGGGTGGAGATTGGAGGCTGCCATTTTCTTTTTATTTTTTTAAAGATTTTATTTATTTATTTGAGAGAGAGAGAATGAGAGACAGCACGAGAGGGAAGAGGGGCAGAGGGAGAAGCAGACTCCCTGCTGAGCAGGGAGCCTGATGTGGGACTCAACCCCAGGACTCCAGGATCATGACCTGAGCAGAAGGCAGTTGCCCAACCAACTGAGCCACCCAGGCACCCGAGGCTGCCATTTTCATTCTCATCCTCCAAAGCTGCACGGAAAGCTTGCAGGGAAAAAAAGCTCCCGAGAGCCAACCCAAGCAGATTACTTAGCCCAGACCCGGCAGGGGTGGGCAATTCTGCCTCTGGCAAAGACATTCAGCAACAGGCCCCTCCCCCAGGAGATCAGCAAGAACAGCCAGCCAAGACCAAGTTTACCGATCAATGAGAATGGCAGAACTCCAGTGCTAGGGGAACACTGCACATAAAATTCATGTTTTTTTCCCCCATGATTCTTTAGTTATTCAAAATTAATTTTTTAACTGTCTTTTTCTTTTTTTTTTGAATTTTTATTTCACCTTTTTCAACCAAAGTCTTATCAATCCCTTTTTAAAACAATCTTTTTTATTTTTCATTTTTAGAGTCATATTCTATCCCTTCATAGTAGTTAACCTTACTTTTGGTACATATATATAAGTTGTTATAAGTTGTCCTCTCTTTAGAATTTTGGGATACATTTTCTTCTAACAGATGAAAATATATCCTAAATCTCTAGTGTATGGCTTTGTTCTAGTCTCCTGCCTGATCACATTCTCTCCCCTTATTTTTTTAATCCTCTTCTTTCTTTTTTTGACAACTTCTTATCAATTCCTTTTATAAAATTTTTTATAATTTTCATCTTTATGGTCATATTCCAACCCTTCATCATAGTTACCCCTATTTTTGTACATATATAAGTTTTTCTTTCCTTAAAATTTTGGGAGACACTTTCTTCTAACAGACAAAAATATGCCCAAAATCTACTGTGTGGCAATGATCTATGCAGCAGCCTGGTCATATTTGATCATATTCTCTTTTTGTTTGATTGTTTGTTTTTATCTTTTAATTTTTGTTTTTTCTTTATTTCCCCTTTTTTCCCCCAGATTCAGGTCTCTTCTGATTTGTTTAGTGTATATTTTCTAGGGGTCGTTGTACCCTGTTAGCATTTTGTTCTTTCATTCATCTATTCTCCTCTGGACAAAATGACAAGACAGAAAAAATCACCTCAACAAAAAGAAGCAGTTCTGACTGCCAGGGACAAAATCAATACAGACATTAGTTAGATTTTGGAACTAGAGTTCAGAATGATGATTTTTAAAGATAATAACGGCTTGAGAAAAGCATGGAAGCTATTAGAGATACCCTTTCTGGAGAAATAAAAGAACTAAAATCTAACCAAGTCAAAATGAAAAAGGTTATTAATGAGGTGCAATAAAAAATGGAGGCTCTAACTGCTAGGATAAATGAGGCAGAAGAGAGAATTAGTGATATAGAAGAACAGATGGAGGAAAATAAAGAAGTTGAGAAAAAGAGAGATAAACAACTACTCTGTCACAAGGGCAGAATTTAAGGGATAAGTGATACCATGAGATGAAACAATAGTAGAATAATTGGGATCCCAGAAGAAGAAGAAAGAGAGAGAGGGGCAGAAAGTATTTTGGAGAAAATTATAGCAGAGAACTTCACTAATGTGGGGAAGGAAACAGGCATCAAAATCCAAGAGGCACAGAGAACCCCCCCTCAAAATCAATAAAAATAAGTCAACACCCTGACATCTAATAGTAAAACGAGTCTCAGAGACAAAGAAAAAATCCTGAAAGCAGCTCGGGAGAAGAGATCTATAACCTACAATGGTAGAAACATTAGATTGGCAACAGACCTGTCCAGAGAGATCTGGCAGGCCAGAAAGGACTGACATGATATATTCAGACCACTAAATGAGAAAAATATGGAGCCAAGAATACTATATATAGCTAGGCTGTCATTGAAAATGGGAGAGAAAAAAAGCTTCCAGGACAAACAAAAACTAAAGAAATTTGCAAATATGAAACGAGCCCTACAAAAAATCTTGAAAGGGGTCTTCTAAGCAAAGAGAGAGCCTAAAAGTAACATACACCAGAAAGGAACACAGACAATATAGAGTAATAGTCACCTTACAGGCAATACAATGACACTAAATTAATACCTTTCAATAGTTACCCTGAATGTAAATGGGCTAAATGCCCCAATCAAAAGACACAGGCTACCAGATTGGATTAAAAAACAAGACCCATCGATATGCTGTCTGCAAGAGACTCATTTTAGACCCAAAGACAACCCCAGATTGAAAGTGAGGGGGTGGAAAAACATTTACCATGCTAATGGAAACCAAAAGAAAGCTGGGGTGAGAATCCTTATATCAGAAAATTAGATTTTAAACCAAAGACTATATTAAAGATGAGGAAGGACACTATATCATACTTAAGGGGTCTATCTAACAAGAAGATCTAACAATTGTAAATATCTATGTCTCTAACATGGTAGCAGCCAATTATATAAGCCAATAAATAACAAAAGCAAAGGAACACATTGACAACAATACAATAATAGTGGGGGACTTTAACACCCCCCTCACTGAAATAGACAGATCATCTAAGCAAAAGAGCAACAAGGAAATAAAGGCGTTAAATGACACATGGACCAAATGGACTTCACAGATATATTCAAAACATTCCATCCCAAAGCAACAGAATACACATTCTTCTCTAGTGCCCATGGAACATTCTCCAGAATAGATCACAATCCTAAGTCACAAATCAGGTCTCAACTAGTACCAACAGATTGGGATCATTCCGTGTATATTTTCAGACCACAGTGCTTTGAAACTAGAACTGAATCACAAGAGGAAAGTCGGAAAGAACTCAAATACATGCAGGCTAAAGAGCATCCTACTGAAGGATGAATGAGTCAACAGGAAATTAAAGAAGAATTAAAAAAATTCATGGAAACCAATGAAAATGAAAACACAACTGTTCAAAATCTTTGGGATGCAGCAAAGGCAGTCCTAAGAGGAAAGTGTATAGCAATACAAGCCTTTCTCAAGAAACAAGAAAGGTCTCAAATACACAACCTAACCCTACACCTAAAGAAGCTGGAGAAAGAACAGCAAATAATGCCTAAACCCAGCAGAAGAAGAGAAATAATAAAGATCAGAGCAGAAATCAATGAAATAGAAACCAAAAGAACAGTAGAACAGATCAATGAAACTAGGAGCTGGTTCTTTGAAAGAATTAACAAGATTGATAAACCCCTGGCCAGACATATCAAAAAGAAAAGTGAAATGACCCAAATAAATAAAATCATGAATGAAAGTGGAGAGATCACAACCAACACCAAAGACATACAAACAATTATAAGAACATATGATGAGCAACTCTGTGCCAGCAAATCACATAATCTTGAAGAAATGGATACATTCCTAGAGATGTATCAACTACCAAAACTGAACCATGAGGAAACAGAACACCTGAACAGGCCTATAACCACTAAGGAAATTGAAGCAGTCATCAAAAATCTCCCAAGAAACAAAAGCCCAGGGCCAGATGGCTTCCCAGGGGAATTCTATCAGACATTTCAAGAAGAATTAATACCTATTCTTCTGAAACTGTTCCAAAAAAATAGAAATGGAAGGAAAACTTCCAAACTCATTGTATGAGGCCACCATTACCTTGATCCCCAAACCAGACAAAGACCCCATCAAAAAGGAGAATTACAGACGAATATCCTTGATGCACATGGATGCAAAAATTCTCACCAAAATACTAGCCAATAAGATGTAACACTACATTAAAAGGATTATCCACCACCACCAAGTGGGATTTATGCCTGGGCTGCAAGGTTGGTTCAACATCCGCAAATCAGTCAATGTCATACAATACATTAATAAAAGAAAGAACAAGAATCATATGATCCTCTCAATAGATGCAGAAAAAGCATTTAACAAAGTACAGCATCTTTTCTTGATCAAAACTCTTCAAAGTATAGGGATAGAAAGTACATACCTCAATACCATAAAAGCCATCTATGCAAAACCCACAACGAATATCATTCTCAATGGGAAAAAACTGAGAGCTTTCCCCCTAAGGTCAGGAACATGGAAGGGATGTCCTCTATCACAAGTGCTATTCAACATAGCATTAGAAGTCCTAGCCACAGCAATCAGACAACAAAAAGAAATCAAAAGCATCCAAATCGGCAAAGAGGAAGTCAAACTCTCACTGTTTTCAAATGATATGATACTTTTTGTGGAAAACCCAAAAGACTCCACCCCAAAACTGCTAGAACTCATACAGGAATTCAGTAAAGTGGCAGGATATAAAATCAATGCACAGAAATCACTGGCATTCCTATACACCACCAACAAGACAGAAGAAAGAGAAATGAAGGAGTCGATCCCATTTACAATTGCACCCAAAACCATAAGATACCTAGGAATAAATGTAACCAAAGAGGCAAAGAATCTGTACTCAGAAAACTATAAAATGCTCATGAAAGTAATTGAGGGAGACACAAAGAAATGGAAAAACGTTCCATGCTCATGGATTGGAAGAACAAACATTGTGAGGATGTCAATGCTACCTAGAGCAATCTACACATTCAATGCAATCCCTATCAAAATACCATTAACTTTTTTCTAAGAAATAGAGCAAATAATCCTAAAATTTGTTCGGAATGGGAAAAGACCTCGAATAGCCAGAGGAATGTTGAAAAAGCAAAGTAAAGCTGGTGGCATCACAATTCTGGGCTTCAAGCTCTATTACAAAGCTGTCTTCATCAAGACAGTATGGTACTGGCACAAAAACAGACATATAGATCAGTGAAACAGAATAGAGAGCCCAGAAATGAACCCTTAACTCTATGATCAACTAATCTTTGACAAAGCAGGAAAGAATGTCCAATGGAAAAAAGACAGTCTCTTTAACAAATGGGGTTGGAAAAATTGGACAGCCACATGCAGAAGAATGAAACTGGACCATTTCCTTACACCACACACAAAAATAGACTCAAAATGGTTGAAAGACCTAAATGTGTGACAGGAGTCCATCAACATCCTAAAGGAGAACACAGGTAGCAACCTTTTTGACCTCAGCCGCAGCAACTTCTTCCTAGAACCATTGCCAAAGGCAAGGGAAGCAAGGGCAAAAATGAACTATTGGGACTTCATAAAGATAAAAAGCTTTTGCACAGCAAAGAAAACAGTCAACAAAACCAAAAGATAACCGACAGAATGGGAGAAGATATTTGCAAATGACATATCAGAGAAAGGGCTAGTATCCAAAATCTATACAGAACTTATCAAACTCAACACCCAATGAACAAATGATCCAATCAAAAAGTGGGCAGAAAAGATGTCCATCGACAGATGAATGGATAAAGAAGAGGTGGTATATATACACAGTGGAATATTATGCAGCCATCAAAAGGAATGAGAGCTTGCCATTTGCAACGACGTGGATGGAACTGGAGGGTGTTATGCTGAGTGAAATAAGTCAATCAGAGAAAGACATGTATCATATGACCTCACTGATATGAGGAGTTCTTAATCTCAGGAAACAAACTGAGTGTTGCTGGAGTGGTGGGGGGTGGGAGGGATGGGCTGGCTGGGTGATAGACATTGGGTAGGGTATGTGCTATGGTGAGCGCTGTGAATTGTGCAAGACTGTTGAATCACAGATCTGTACTTCTGAAACAAATAATGCAACATATGTTAAGAAAAAAGAAAAAGAAGAAGATAGCAGGAGGGGAAGAATGAAGGGGAGTAAGTCAGAGGGGGAGAGGAACCATGAGAGACGATGGACTCTGAAAAACAAACTGAGGGTTCTTGAGGGGAGGAGGGTAGGGGGATTGGTTAGCCTGGTGATGGGTATTAAAGAGGGCACATTCTGCATGGAGCACTGGGTGTTATGCACAAACAATGAATCATGGAACACTACATCAAAAACTAATGATGTAATATATGGTGATTAACATAACAATAAAAAAGTGGGCAGAAGACATGAACAGACATTTTTCCAAAGAAGACATCCAAATGGCCAACAGACACATGAAAAAGTGCTCAACATCACTCAGTATCAGGGAAACCCAAATCAAAACCTCCATGAGATATCACCTCACACCAGTCAGAATGGCTAAAATTAACAATTCAGGAAATGGCAGATGTTGGCAGGGATGCGGAGAAAGGGAATCCCTCCTACACTGTTGGTGGGAATGCAAGCTGGTGCAGCCACTCTGGAAAACAGTATGGAGGTTCCTCAAAAAGTTTAAAATAGAGCTACCCTATGACCCAGCAATTACACTACTGGGTATTTACCCCAAATATACAAATGTAGGGATCCGAAGGGGTTGTGCACCTCGATGTTTATGGCAGCAATGTCCACAATAGCCAAACTATGGAAAGAGCCAAGATGTCCATCAATAGATGAATGGATAAATAAGATGTGGTAAATACACACACACACACACACACACACACACACACACACACACACACACACACACACACACACTGGAATATTATGCAGCCATCAAAATGAATGAAATCTTGCCATTTGCAATGACGTGGATGGAACTGGAGGGTATTATGCTGAGCGAAATAAGTCAATCAGAGTAAGACATGTATCATATGACTTCACTGATATGAGGAATTCTTAATCTCAGGAATCAAAGTAAGGGTAGCTAGAGTGGTGGGGGGTGGGAGGGATGGGGTCCTTAGGTGATAGACTTTGGGGAGGGTATGTTCTATGGTGAGTGCTATGAATTGTGTAAGACTGTTGAATCACAGACCTGTACCTCTGAGACAAATAATACATTATATGTTAAAAAAAAAAGATAGCAGGAAGGGAAAAATGAGGAGGGGGAAATTGGAGCAGGAGACTAACCATGAGAGACTATGGACTCTGAGAAGCAAGCTAAGGGTTCTAGAGGGGAGGGGGTGGGGGGATGTGTAGCCTGGTGATGGGTATTAAAGAGGGCACGTTCTGAATGCAGCACTGGGTTTTATACACAAACAATGAATCATGGAACACTACATCAAAAACTAATGATGTAATGTATGGTGATTAACATAACATAATAAAAAAAAGAAAGACAGACATCAGAACCTAATGGTTGAATAGGCTTCTCATGTACACCATACATTTAAGGGTCTTTAGTGAGCTCACAGGTTTTATAGTTTTCCTTCCAATTTTTAACATATACCTGAGGGACAAGGTTCTTCTGCAATTATGCAAAGCCTCCGCTTCACTTCATTTTAACATTTAATCAAATCTTGCTTAGTATCCCTCCCCCATCCATTCTCCAGAGCTGCTAATTGTTTTATGTACATCTGTACCATGAATATTCTTAATTGTGAAAGAGTTTAAATGGATATGAAGTTTAAATTTGATTTATAAAAATCTCTTAAGTGGTCTTCATTGCCTTTGGTAGAAAGTATCCTTATTTCCTTCTCTGTTTGAAGAGGTGTTAATTAAATACTTTCTGTTAATTTAAAATTAACAGTGGATATAATTTGGTCTTTCTATTGAATCATCAAGTTCTAAATGAAGATTCTCAGGTCAAGCAGATTCCTGTTTTAGGTGTGGTTAATCTAAGTGAATAGACCGTTGCTGAGAATGAATCATCTGCTCTTCTACAAATATATTATGTGGAAAGGAAATGTCAGTGCAGAACCAAGTCTACTTTGAAATGGAAAGAAAAGTGGGTAGTGGGTGTCTAGACATACGGAGCCTATCCAAACCTACAGAGGGGCCAATGGCTTTTATGGAGCTTGTCATCTGACAATACTTTTGACAATTGCATTAAACTGTCAGTTGGAAAATCTTTGGAGTTAAGTCATCCCATTCCCTCACCGTAAAGACATGAACACTGAAATCCATACGGGAGGATAATGAGCCCTGGGTTACCCAGTAAATTAGCCCCAGGATTTGAAATAGAACAATTACCCTTCACTTATAACCCCCAGAGACATTTACAAATCACAAACTTACAGGTCAAGCCATTTTTTGTCAACAGTCTAATGGAGGCAACTACCATTGCAGCATTATGAATTTCAAAGTGTGACATACCACTCTTCTTGTTTCAGCTTTCTGGATATATTTATTTAGTTTCCTATTGCTATATGACAAATTATCACAAATCTAACAGCTTAAAACAACACATATTTATTATTTCACAGTTTCTATGGTCAGGATTCCAGGCCTGGCTCTTGTAGGTCCTCTCCACAAGGTCTCACAAAACTGAAATTAAGATGTTAGCTGGACTATGTTCCTTCTGAAGCATGGTATCTTATTCTAACTTCACATACCTGGCAGAATTTAATACCTTGCTGTTGTATGGCTAAGATCCCCACTTTCTTGCTGGCTGTTGGCTTTTAGTTCCTAGAATTTGTTCACAGTTCCTTACCATCTTACAGTATGGTAGCCTACTTCTTCAAAGCCAGCAGGAAAACTATCTCTTTTAAGTGGTTACCTGATTAGGTCAGGTCCACCAGGATAATCTCCCTTTTAATTAACTCATGTCAACTGATTAGAAACCTTAATCACATCTGCAGAATCCTTTCACCTTTGACACATAATTCAACTTAATTATGATGGGGCAGCCATTGTGTTGATAGATCTAGTTACATCCAAAGAAAGATTATACGGAGCATGTTCACTAGGCAGGTGGGAACCTTGGGACCATCTTAGAATTCTATTCACCAACTAGACTAGCTTCACCTCCTTCCAGAGACAGATTTATGGTAAAGTTTATGTTGCTTACATTTCAGGTCTTTTCACCTGCATGGGCCACTGTGAGTACTGGAAATGGTTGGGAGTTAAACACTATTCTAGGCAGAGAGAAGAAGATAAATTTTGATATGGAAGCATTTCCATTTAAACATTTTTATACTATATAAGCGTTTCTGATTTAGGAAAAAGGGGCCTAAATCTCAAAGAATCTGGTTGTTTTTTTGTGATTTCTTTTCCTATTCTAAATAAGTATGCACTACCTTACCTAATTCTATGTATGCTTTCCTTAAAGAAGGTTCCTCAACTTTTATAAGTTTCAGACCTCAAAACACATGGCCCTGCCATTTACCATGATTCAGTACAAAACCTGTAATGATTATCTTAGAACTCACTTGGATTTGTCATAGTTTTTAAGCTATTTCTACCCCCATGGAAGCCCTAATATACCTTCTCTGCTTAGCTGCCTCCTATCATCTTCAAAAATCAATAAATGGGGCCTCACCTCTCTCTTGGTTTGGGAACCCTACTTTGGTGCTTATTTCTGTCATACCACATGGGCTCTTAACTATATTTCCTTGTTTATCCTGTCTCCCTACCTCCACCATCTCAATCTTTACTCTCCACCGAACCCAAGCCTGTCCTTAAGGAGGGAAAAATACGTTTCCCTTCCTAGTTTCTCAGTGCTTAGTCTCAGTGAGGCACTTAACTAGTATTTTTTGCATAAATACAGAATAAGTAATTGGAATGAATGGTAACATTTCAAGTTATGATAAAAAGAGAAAGAAGTAATGGCACTGATTTTGGACACAAAACTCACTTAATTTTGTTCAAAATTAAGTTTCTTTTTTATACTGTTGTTTAAATTATTACTTTTTATATTAACATTTTCATTCTCAGAACCATAAAATGTGAAGGCCCTGGACTTAGTGAATAGACCTTGCATGCTGGAGTATAAACCTGGGCTTGGATTCTAAATGGATGGGCTTGGGAAAATGACCACACCACTTTTAGATTTGAGTTTCTTTATCTGTAAAATGTACTTAATTTAAATCCCAGTGTTGTTATGAAGACAGAGTGAGATGATATCTTTTAAAGTGCCTAGTAGACTACCTGGCATATAGTTGGTGTCTAGTAAATATTCAAATTAACCAAAAGCACTAACAATAACAACAAATAAATAAACGAATAAAAAACACGCTAGGCACCAGATGGAACAACTACAGTTATTTCCATCTGATAGCTGAGGCTCAGAGACATTAAGGCACAGAGCAAAAATGAGACAGGTATATGAATTTAACCAAACTACTTAATCTCTCTTAGCTTCTATTTCTCCATCATAGAAGTGGGACTAGAAATAGGTAATGCTTAAATTACCATGAGAATAAACTGAAATAGGATGGGCAGGAGTGGCTGGATGATACATAGCACAGAGTCACAAGAAAAAGGAAAGGAAAGGAAAGGAAAGGAAGCAAAAACCAAAAGATAAAGGAGAGAATGAGCAAAAACTACACTTTGGAAATCAGAGAAGTAATTTTTCCCATTTGGCAACTGCAAAAATTGAGGCTCAGAGTACACAAATATCATGTCCAGCATCACACGGCTTGATGCTGACAAAATGGACTTGACTCGTCTCCTTGCATTATCTAGGCTCTTTCCATTGCTAAGCTCATCTGCAGCTCCTCCACAAATGCACAGCCCACAAGGCTGCTCTGCGGAGGGTATATTACTGAGCAAATCTGTATTCTAGGCATATAGAAGAACTTGGTTCACAAATCCCATATTGGAATTCCAGATTGAGGGAATGCCAGGTTGTACAGAGAAGGCTATAGGTCACTGCCAGAAAATAATTGCCCTTTAAAATATTCTCCTGTAGAGAAAGGAATTCAATTTAATAAAATTGAGTAAATTAAAAAAAAATAAAGACTATGGCATGGAAGCTAAGAGGTCAGGTTCTGAAGTCAGACTGACAAGGATATGAATCTGAGACTACCACTCTCTTGGGCAAATCAAGTAAATTTCTTTTCTATAAAATGGAGATAATTTCTACTTCTTGATATTGCTGTGCAGATAAATGGTACAATACATGTAAAGTTCTCAGAAGAGTGTCTAGAATAGCTCTCTGTTAATGTTAACTACAGAGTAGTCCAAGCACACCTGTGCAGTCCTATGCAACCTCATATAGGTGCTCCCTGGACCGTATTATACTCTATCTTTGTCCACACCTAAAATGGAAAAGAAGTTGTATTGCAACACTTTATTTGTAAATGGTTCTATCGGAATTATTTGCTTATATATCACAAATGTACAGTTTGATACATATTTACAATGAAACATACACATGTAATTAGCAAGCAAATCCAGATACAGGAATATAACCAGCACCCAGACACCTCTTTTGTTCCCATTCAGTCACTATCCCACCTCTCACCCAGGAGTAACTTTGATCCAATTCCAACAATATATATTAGGTTTGTCTACTTTTAATTTAATATAAAATGAATTCTTACAGTGTGTGCTCTATTATATCTGAATTTTCCCTCAATGTTAGGTTGTGATATTCATCTATCTTTGTGAATGTTGTTGTAGATCACCCAGTTCTCACTATTTTAATAGTATTCCATTGTATGAACATGCCACACCTAATTTACCAATTTTAAACTGTTTTTTTTCAAGATTTATTTATTTATTTGAGAGAGACAGACAGAGACAGACAGAGCAAGTGAGTACACATGAATGAGCAGGGGGAGGGGCAGAGGGAAAGAATCTCAAGCAGAGCGTGGAGCCAGACACAGGGCTTGATCTCATGACCCTGAGATCATGACCTGAGCCAAAATCAAGAGTTGGATGCTTAACCAACTGAACCACCCAAGTGCCCCTAATTTATCCATTTTGTTGTTGAAGGACATTTGTGTAGATTCCAATTAAGGGCTGTTATGAACAAAGTTGTGATAAATATTTAGTATGTGGATTATAGTAAGCATAAATACATTCTGTTGAGTATATACCTCAGAGTGAATTACTGAGGTTATACATATATTCAGCTTTAGTAGGTATTATCAAATAGTTTTCAAATGTCTGTACCAAATTGCACTCCTACCAGCAGCATAGTAATGTTCTTGCCAACACTTGATACATGCCATAATGTTCATCTTAGCTTGATGGAGATGTAGTAATAAAGCAGTATGTTTTTAATTTGCACTCCCTCATAACTAATGAAGTTTAATGTATTTGTATATTTTTCGTATATTTTAATAGCTATTTGGATATCCTTTTTTTTTGTGAAATACCCAAATTCTTTGCCTGTTTTTCTATTGGGTTGACTACCTTTTCCCTTTTGATTTACAGAAGCTCTTTGTATCTTCTGGATGCAAGTCCTTTGTCAGACATATGTACTGAAAATATCTTTATCACACTGTGAGTTTCCTTTTTTGTTCTCCTGGTAGGTAAATGTTCTTAATTTGTAATATATTATGATTATTTTATCATATTTTAAAAATCTATTTTAAAGGTTTTGTTAGCTCTATTAAGAGCCACTTTGTCTCCCTCCCCCAAATAATAGGAGTGCAGTGAAGTTCAAATATTATAGCTACCCAAAGTTCAATGCTTCCATCCCAAGCCTGTGCTCCCCTTTGATCTACTGGAGGCCAAGCTAATCTGTCTTGCCTTAGGTTGCCCAAGGCCTCTCTTATTTTCCTATTTCTTCCAAAATAACTTCTAGCCATTAATATTTATAATAGACTCATCAACATTAGAAGGGCAAAATACTATATATTGGCTAATTGAACTTAAATTTTTTAAAAAGGGCAAAATAGTATTGGTCAGTAATTTTAAAAGAAAGTATAGGGCAAAAAACAAGGCAGATTGTAGAGAGAATTATTATACTTGGAAAGAACTGGAAGATTCCAAACAAGACCTATGTAAATATAATTGGAGTTAGGGAGCATATTCAGGAACTTGACCTTTACCCTCTACAAGTAAGAGATGACATTATTGTGGTCATTCATACATTCATTCATTCATTAACTACCTACCTGTTTCATATTGATATGACTAGTTTTTCCTACATTTATTTGACTCCGAATTTGGGTTTGTCCAAAGCAAGCGCTGACACCTAGGTCAGTTTCAAAAATCGTTTCCCAGATCTTGCTACCATAGAAGAGACACAGTCTCTTCTGCCAAGAATCTCAAAATTGAGCGAGTGAGACATAGTTCTACCATCCTGACAAGAACTTGTTATGATATTGTCAAAGACAGTGTTTTTCAGCCAGTGTCCTGGGAGCACAGAGATATTTAAGGTTGTGATGAAAAAAATCGTGACAATAACAGATACCTAGACCTAGGTCTTAAAGAATGAGGACTTCTTCAGGTAGAAAAGGAAGGAAATGGCAGGTTTTTGTTTGTTTTTAATCACCAGGTATCACCCAGAATGCAGGGTGAATAAAATCAATGCTCTTTTACTCACATAAAATACCATTTACCTCAGGTAGTGGATGAAAGTTTGTAAGGTTGGGATATAGCCTCCCATTGTTCGTGGGAAGAGCACCCTGTAGTTTTAGATAAAAAGGGAGAAAGAACGTCTCTCTATTTTGTCTGTTTTTGCTATACACTCACCATGGGGCATCTCATAGAATCTGGGGGAGGAAATAATGCACAGAGTAATCTTAACAGCACAACAGATGGGCCCTGCAGGTGACATCTGAGGTGAGAAGTTAGACTCCAAGACCATCCACTGGACTGCACAGGCCTAGTCTAGTCTCAGGTGCTATCTCAGGCAAATGAATAACTCTATGTAAAAATTTTCTCCAAAGGCTAAAACTTTTTATTTTGATTTTGTCCTTAAGTTCTTGGGCTATCTTCCATTAAAAAAAAAAAATATGTACAACAACAACAAAATTTGGAAAATCACATATAAACAAACATTTTTAAGTAAACATAGAGAACAGGTACCCTATTCCCCTAAAATACCCAAATACGTCCTTGTTAATAGCTTAGAGTAATGCTCTCCACTAGAAACATAAGGTAAATCATGTAAAATTTTTTAAATGTGTTAGTAGTTACATTGAAAAAGTAAAAATGAACAAGAAGGGGCGCCTGGGTGGCCCAGTCATTTAATTGTCTGCCTTCAGCTCAGGTCATGATCCTGGGGTCCTGGGATCAAGCCCCACCTGGGGCTCCCTGCTCAGCTGGGAGCCTTCACCCTTTCCTTCTCCTCTGCCGCTCCCCTTCCTTGCGCTTGTTCTCTCTCTGTGTGTCAAATAAGTAAAATTAAAAATAATAATAATTTAATAATATATTTTATTTCACCCAATATATCCAAAATATCATTTCAGTACATGTACACACACACACACACACACACACACACACATGCACAGGAATATTATGCAGCCATGAAAAAAAAAATAAATCTTGCCGTTTGCAATGACATGGATGGAACTAGGGGGTATTATGCTAAGCAAAATAAGTCAATCAGAGAAAGAATTATACAATCTCACTGATATGTATAATTTAAAAAACAAAGCAGAGGATCATGGGGTAAAAGAAGAAAAAATAAAACAAGTTGAAACCAGAGAGGGAGACAAACCATAAGAGACTCTTAATCATAGGAAACAAACTGAGGGTTGCTGGAGTGGAGGGGATGGGAGGGACGGGGTGGCTGGGTGATGGACATTAAGGAGGTCATGTGATAATATGAGGACTGGGTATTATATAAGACTGATGAATCACAGACCTCTGAAACCAATAATACATTATACGTTATTTAATTGAATTAAAAATATATATATATATATAATCAGTCTTGGGATGCCAGGGTGGCTATGTATGTATATATATATATACCACATCTTCTCTACCCATTCATCTGTCAATGGACATCTGGGCTCTTTCCATGGTTTGGCTATTATGGACATTGCTGCTATAAACATTGGGGTGCAGGTGCCCCTTCAGATCACTACATTTCTATCTTTGGGGTAAATACCCAGTAGTGCAATTGCTGGGTCAAAGGGTAGCTCTATTTCCAACTTTTTGGGGAACCTCCATACAGTTTTCCAGAGTGGCTGCACCAGCTTGCATTCCCACCAACAGTGTGGGAGGGTCCCCTTTCTCCACATCCTCACCAACATCTGTCATCTCCTGACTTGTTAATTTTAGCTATTCTGACTGGTATCTAAGGTGGTATCTCATTGTGGTTTTGACTTGTATTTCCCTGATGCCAAGTGATGTTGAGCATTTTTTCA
Source organism: Zalophus californianus (assembly GCF_009762305.2). Taxonomy (NCBI): domain Eukaryota; kingdom Metazoa; phylum Chordata; class Mammalia; order Carnivora; family Otariidae; genus Zalophus; species Zalophus californianus. Next base: position 51,538,586 of record NC_045605.1, read on the forward strand.
TGTGTCTGTTGGCCATTTGGATGTCTTCTTTGGAAAAATGTCTGTTCATGTCTTCTGTCCATTTCTTGATTGGATTATTTGTTCTTTGGGTGTTGAGTTTGATAAGTTCTTTATAAATTTTGGATACTAGCCCTTTCTCTGATATGTCATTTGCAAATATCTTCTCCCATTCTGTCGGTTGTCTTTTGGTTTTGTGGACTGTTTCTTTTGCTGTGCAAAAGCTTTTTATCTTGATGAAGTCCCAAAGAGTTCATTTTTGCCCTTGCTTCCCTTGCCTTTGGTGATGGTTCTAGGAAGAAGTTGCTGCAGCTGAGGTCGAAGAGGTTGCTGCCTGTGTTCTCCTATAGGATCTTGATAGATTCCTGTCTCACATTTAGGTCTTCCCTCCATTTTGAGTTTATCTTTGTGTATGGTATAAGGAAATGGTCCAGTTTCAGTCTTCTGCATGTGGCTGTCCAATTTTCCCAACCCCATTTGTTAAAGAGACTGTCTTTTTTCCATTGGACATTCTTTCCTGCTTTGTCAAAGATTAGTTGACCATAGAGTTGAGGGTCCATTTCTGGGTTCTCTCTTCTGTTCCATTGATCTCTGTGTCTGTTTTGTGCCAGTATCAGACTGTCTTGATGATGACAGCTTTGTAACAGAGCTTGAAGTCCGAAATTGTGATGCCACTGGTTTTGCTTTTCTTTTTCAACATTCCTCTGTCTTTTCGGGGGGTCTTTTCTGGTTCCATACAAATTTTAGGATTATTTGTTCCATTTCTTTGAAAAAAGTGGATGGTATTTTGATAGGGATTACATTGAATGTGTAGATTGATTTAGGTAGCATAGACATTTTAACAATATTTGTTCTTCCAATCCATGAATGCATGGAACATTTTTTCATTTCTTTGTGTATTCCTCAATTTTTTTTTCATGAGTGTTCTATAGTTTTCTGAGTACAGATCCTTTGCCTTTTGGTTAGGTTTATTCCTAGGTTTCTTATAGTTTTGGATGCAGTTGTAAATGGGATTGACTCCTTAATTTCTCTTTCTTCTGTCTCAGTGTATGTGTATAGAAATGCCACTGATTTCTGTGCATTAATTTTATATCCTGCCACTTTGCTGAAATGTGTGAGTTCTAGCAATTTTGATCAGAAAGGTCTTTCACCTCTTTGGTTAGGTTTATTTCTGGATATCTTACTAGTTTTGGTGCAATTGAAAATGGGATTGTTTTCTTAATTTCTCTTTTTGCTTTTTGATTGTTGGTGTATAGAAATCCAACAGATTTCTGTGGATTGATTTTGTAACCTGCAACTTTACTGAGTTCATTTATCAGTTCTAGCAGTTGTTTTGGGAGAGTCTTTTGGATATTCTATATATACTATCATGTCATTTGCAAATAGTGAGTTTTACTTCTTCCTTACGTTGGAAAGGAAGGACGCTTTGAATGCCTTTTATTTCCTTTTTTTAAAGATTTTATTTATTTGAGAGAGAGAGGGAGCATGAGAGAGAGAGCACGAGTGGTGGGGAGGGGGCAGAAAGAAAGGGAGAAGCAGGCTCCCTACTGAGTGGGGAGCTAAAGGCAGGGCTCTATACCGGGACCCTGGGATCATGACCTGAACTGAAGGCAGACACTCAACTGACTAAGCCACCCAGGTGCCCCAGAATGCCTTTTACTTCTTTTTGTTGTCTGATTACTGTGGCTAACTCTTCTAATACTGTGTTGAATAAAAGTGGTGAGAGCAGACATCCCTGTCTTGTTCCTGACCTTAGAGGAAAAGCTATCAGTTTTTCCCCATTGAGGATGATGTTAGCTGTGGGTTTTTCATATATGCCTTTATTATGTTGACATGTGTTGTCTCTAAACCTACTTTATTGAGGGTTTTTATCATGAATGGGTATTATTGTACTTTGTCAGATGCTTTTTCTGCATCTATTGAAATGATTATATGGTTCGTATCCTTTCTTTTATTGATGTGATAGGTCACACTGATTAATTTGCAAATATTGAACCACCCTTGCAACCTAGGAATAAATGCCATTTGATTGCAGTGAATGATTTTTTTAAATGTATTATTGAAATTCAGTTTACTAGTATTTTGTCAAGGATTTTTGCATGTGTGTTCATCAGGGATATTGGCCTGTAGTTCTCTCTTTTTGTGGTGTCTTTATCTGGTTTTGGTGTCAGTGTAATGAATTTGCAACTTTTCCTTCCTTTTCTGTTTTTTCAAATAGTTTGAGAATAGGTATTAACTCTTCTTTGAACGTTTGGTAGAATTTTCCTGTGAAGCCATCTTGTCCTGGACTTTTGTTTGTTGAGAGTTTTTTTGATTTATTTCTTTGCTAGTTATCAGTCTATTCATATTTTCTATTTCTTCCTGTTTTGGTTTTGGTAGTTTATGTTTCTAGGAATTTATCCATTTCTTCTAGGTTGTCCAATTTGTTGGCATATAGTTTTTTATAATATTCTCTTATAATTACTGTAGCATTCGTTGTTTTTGCTCCTCTCTCCTTGGTGATTTTATTTATTTGAGTCCTTTCTCTTTTTTTTTCTTGATAAGTCTGACTAGAGGTTTATCAAATTTATTGATTTTTTTCAAAGAAACAGCTCCTGGTTTCATTGATCTGTTTTATTGTTGTTTTGTTCTGTTTTTTTTTTTTTTTTTTAGTTTCTACATCATTTATTTCTGCTTTAATCTTTATTATTTCCTTCCTTTTGCTTGTTTTAGGTTTTGTTTGTTGTTATTTTTCTAGCTTCTCTAAGTATATGATTTGTTTGAGATTTTTCTTATCACTTGACGTAGGCCTGTATTGCTATAAACTTTCCTCTTAGATATGTTTTGCTGCATCCTAAAGGTTTTGCACTGTTGTGTTTTCATTTTCATTTGTTTCCATGTACTTTTTAAATTTCTTTTTTTTTTTTATTTCCTAGCTGACCCATCCATTGTTTAGTAGCATGCTATTTAACCTCCATGTATTTGTGGTCTTTCTAGATTTCTTCTTGGGGTTGACTTCTGATTTCATAGCATTGTGAAAAGATGCATGGTATGACTTCGGTCTTCTTGAATTTGTTGAGACTTGTTCTGTGGGTTAATATGTGATCTATTCTGGAGAATGTTCCATGTGCACTTGAAAAGAACATGTGTTCTGCTGTTTTAGGATGGAATGTTTTGAATTTATCTGTTAACTCCATCTGTTCCAGTGTGTCATTCAAAGCCTCTGTTTCCTTATTGATTTTCTGTTTAGATGATCTGTCCATTATTGTAAGTGGGGTGTGAAAGTTCCCTATTATTATTCTTTTATTATTGATTAGTTTCTTTATGTTTGTTATTAACTGTTTCATGTATTTAGGTGCTCCCATGTTGGGTGCATAAATATTTACAATTGTTATATCTTCTAATTGAATTGTCCCCTTTATTATTATATAGTGTCCTTCTTGTCTCTTCTTACAATCTTTGTTTTAATGTCTGTTTTGTCTGATACAAGTATTGCTACTCCTGCTTTCTTTTGACATCCATTTGCTTGACAGATATTTGCCCTTTCCCCTCGCTTTCAATCTCTAGGTATCTTTAGGTCTAAAATGAATCTATTTATTGTAGGCAGCATATAGTTGGGTCTTGTTTTTTTTTTTCTTTTTTTTAATCCATTCTATCACCCTATGGCTTTTGATTAGAACATTTAGTCTGTTTACATTCAAAGCAATTGTTGATACATATATATCATCATTTTATTATTTGTTTTGTGGTTGCTTCTGAAGATTTTCTCTGATTCTTTCTTGTCTTTCTCTCTTTCATGTTTTGCTGTTTTTCTTTAGTGATATATTTGAATTTCTTTCTTTTTATTCTTTGCATATATGGATTAGTAGTTTTTGATAAGTTGCCATTAGACTTGTGTATAACCTGTTCTGCACATACAGTCTATATTTACTAGATGTGTGTTTAAGTTTGAACCCATTCTTTGCCCTTCTCCTCCCCATGCTTTAGGTATATGTGGTTATATTTTATATCCTTTCATTTTGTGAATTCCTTGACTAATTTCTTACAGAAATATTCATTTTTACTTATTTTTTGTTTCCTACTTTTATACTGTTACTTTTGTTCTTTTCTCTCTACTCAGAGAGTCCCCTTAAATATTTCTTGCAGGACTGGTTTTGTGGTCATGAACTTCTTTAGTTTTTGTTTGTAGATAGACTTAATTTTAAATCATGGTCCTACCTCTTACCAGCTTTAAGACTTTGTTAATTAAGATCACCTACTTCTCAGCCACTGATTTCTGGACTTTAAAATGGAAACAAACAAACAAATATATAATTCTCCTCAAAGAGCTTTTGTGATGATTAATCTAATAAAATTCCGGAAACATTGTAAGCTCTTAATAAATGCTAGTTGCCTTTTCTCGTAATCCAACAGAGTACTTTTTAATAATAAATAGTTTCATGTGTCTAAGGATTAAAATGCTAATGACTGACAAGGTCCACCATTTTTTCTGAGGGCTATCTTTTTTTTTCTTTTTTGATGCATATCAAAAAATATTCCTTTCACTGCAGTCATATTGCTTAAAACCCAGTAACTTTGACCTTACAAAGTCAATATTGTTGTTTATATTCCTTGACTTTGGCAGAAAACAAGGTCCCAAGCAGTGAAGCAAATCTTTTTGTCTCCCTTGATCTATTTTTCCTGCCTTGAAGAAATGTTTCATGTATTTGACTCCTCTCTTTATATCTCAATTCACAGTTGTTACCAGATTTGCATATTTACATTCACATTTTCATTTGTTAGATTTATACAGAACATGTCCTTTGCATCAGTGTGCAACATAAAATACAGACTTTCATAAAGAATGAAATGTATTTCTTCTCTAAGAATATATGAGCCCCAAACATAAATTCCATAACAACGCTCTACTGGGGAACATTTTTTCATGTGTTGAGAAATCACGTGGGAAAATTTTCCCAGTAATAAGAGCAGTAGATCAAGTCTTTTAAGGCAGGGCAGAGTGAAGGAAGCCTGGGATTAGGCACAATTAAGAAGGGAATAAGAAGATGATAGTGCTGGATAAGCCAAAAGAAGGAATGTCCAGCAGAGTCAAATTCTGCAGAATGGCTAAGCAGGGGGCAGCTTGTTAATCATATTATTTTACCATTTACACAGTCACAGGCAAAAAATAGAGTAGAGCCAGCAGGTTGTTGGAGATGGAAACCTGAAGTATCATGGGTAGAGGAGGATAACTAAGCAGTCGTACCCTGGTTCCCATCCATACCTGCCATGTGACCATGGGCGTTTTGTGTAATCTTTCTGAGTTTGTTTCCCTAACTATAAAATGGATAGGATAATGCTTATTTTTATGGTACTATTTTGAATGTTATTGTGATAATATTGTATGTAGCAATACTCTTTTAAAATATAAAAGGTCCGCAATAGATGATAGGCATTATTCTTATCAGGGTCAACATTTTTTATCTATATTCAAGGTGGTAAGAAAGAGAATCAGAAAAGAGAGATACAGAGAGATCCAACTGTATAGATAACTTTGACTTTTTAAGTCTTACTCAAAATATTCCTGTTTTTTTAGCTGAAGCCAGCATAGTATCATTATGTGTATTATCATTCCCTTTGGTATTTTACTTCATCTCTAACCACCAAAACAAACTCTTCTTCTTTTTGTCCTCAAGAACTCTGAGAATGAGTGGTTTCTTATTAAAACTAGTAGTTCTGTGAAGCACCAGCCAAAGGTGCAGCCATTCAACATTCCAAAATAACACTTCTTTTATCTTCAATCTTTAACCAAAGTTAAAATTCTTTTCCAAAACAGAAATGGAACTAATGCTATTATAATATTTTGCTCTTCTACAAGATTGATTTGATGTATAGATCTGAATGACTACATTCCTGGAACTATTATGTATATTTAATAACCTGTATTAGTTATCACAAACTAAGAGATAGACTCCCAGGTCTCAGTGGTTCGATACCATAGAAGTTATTTCTCATTCACCCAGAGATCAATCAGCAGTGGGAATAGAGGACAGTTACTGTGCTAGAAGGACCTAACCAAAAGAGATTCTGCCCTTTCAATATTTGGTTTCCAAGATCATCTTGGATTTTGACAGACAACTAGCATAAAGGAAAGAGAAACAATAAAGCATCACGGAGGAGGTTGGATGAGGCCTGGAATTGGACCCAGTTCTAGATTAAAGGGAGCTCACAAAATGTAGTCTGTGGTTGACTTTTCATATTCTGAAAATGAAGCATAAATCTTTGGTGGTCAGATTGTCATTGATATCACAGTCCACATTTTAGATTTTTAATCTGCTGAACATCTAATGAAGAGCTCTGTTTGGCTAGGGATGAATGGCATTCCTTTATTATACTGCAGTCTGCTCTGATCTTTTCAAATATTCAAAACTGGCAGTGAGGAATGAAGCTCTGCCCTTAGTGCCAAACATACTTGGGTTTGGGTCTTAGCTCAGGTCTTTGCTAGCTGAATATCTTCACTTTTCTGAGCTCTGGTTTCCTCACCTGTAAAATTGTGAGACTGTGGCAGACTTTGGCAATGTTTACATGAGATCAGGAGGTGAAATATGTAAAATATGTAAATTAACTGTCAGAGTGCCAAAAAGCGAGGAGACTGCTTAATAAATGTTAACTATTATTACTGTAATAATTATTTGTATTAATACCAAGTAAGTAATGATTTACAAAGACTGTATCATGAATAACATTCTTGATATTCATGAGATAGCCCATGTACCTTAACATCAACTTTAAATCCTTGGAGATACATTGATGAAAGTTTTGTCATGGGCCTGTTAAATATTGGTGGACTTAAGAGTTGAGGCTTATGTAGATGATGGTCTTAATTTCTTAACCTGGCAGTAGTTCCATCTGGATTATTTTAGAGCTATGTTGGCTTGCCAGTCACACTGAATTGTCATTGTTTCTTGCTATACGTAAATATCACTAAATAAATTACTCAGTAAATAATCCTCAGTTTCTTTGAAAAACAAAATATAAGATAAAATATATGACACCCATGGACTTGAAGAGCCTCTCATACACTCTCAGATATTTGTTTATTGTTCTAAAATTTAAGATCATTGGAAAGACCTTTTTAGAGGATTATTTTATTTGACATATCCAATGATTGCTCAATATTTGAACATGAGAAAGTATCTGAAATGTATACCATGGCTATCCCCTAAGAATGTTTCTCCTGGTGGTAAAAGTGACTCCTGGAATGTTTAATGATAATTTTAACCTTCATACTTACTTCCTAAAAGGTAGAGTTAGTAAGTACTTCTTCATTATGGGAAACATTCAAGCCAATTTGATTTCTCCAAGCTCTATTTCAACTTCAACCTCAGGAAAATAATTTAACCTCTACTAGTCTAAGGCACCTTGTCTATAAAATGAGATTGACAATATCTGCCACACAGAGATTGAAACCATTCAGAATACTAGAAGGACAAAATGGATGCTTCATATACGTTAGTTCTATTTGAATCTAAGTCTGAAGATTCTACAATTCTATGATAGTATTAGAATTTTCGTTTTAGAAAGTTTTGCATTTTTGTTATGGAAAATGGTTACCTCTATAAAAGTCACTAAATCTAGAATTCAAATAGAACACACTCTAAAGGAGACCATAAATGCCCTGTTTGCTTGGTACTCTTTACACATGTTTTCCAACACAATTTACTGGGGAATGCGATGAGATAAGTGGAGATGTTGGTTATTAAACTCTGTTCCTTATATTTTAGCTACACCAGTGAAAGCAGATTTCTGGATTCTAAGTGCTAGAAAATGAATTATTGAAGTGTGAAAGCGGAGCTGTGTATTGAAAATTGCAAAACACGCAAGAGGCTGGCTGGTCTGCCTTATCAGAGAAGCTGGTTTGTTAGAACTTTAGTGGTTAAACCTTAAAGGTACCTCCACCTCCTATTAGAAGCAAATGCTCTACCTCTCCTTTCCTACCTCTTGCCCCTGGAAATAATCCCATAGCTAATATGTTGTAAATGTTAATGAATTCAGTAGCGTCTTTTGCACTGTCTCCTGAATTTTAATCACCACATAGTCTGAAGTGGTGACTATATTTCCCAAACCCCAAACTGGGATGCATTGCCTGACACATGGTCTGACCCTCAGTAAACTGCCTGAGAGACATTGACTGTTAGAAAAATACTGAAATTTCTGAAGTATAATAAGTATAACTAGAACCATACTGGATTTCTGGGCTATTACTAAGTAGTCAGTTCTAGAACTTAAATTGAGGGAAAGAAAAAGAAGAGAGAGTAAAATTAAAAATGACTAAATACTTGGGGCACCTGGGTGGCTCAGTCATTGAGCGTCTGCCTTCAGCTCAGGTCATGATCCCAGGGTCCTGGATCAAGCCCCACATCGGGCTCCCTGCTCCGTGGGAAGCCTGCTTCTCCCTCTCCTACTCCCCCTACTTGTGTTCCCTCTCTCGCTGTGTCTCTCTCTGTCAAATAAATAAATAAAATAAAAAAATAAAAAGACGAAATGTCAGCCATCAAGAAAAAGCCTATATATACAGTAACTAAGTTAATCTTTTTAACAATCCTGTTATGAATTTGTCAGTTTTCTGATAGGGAAACAGAACTTCAAGAAATAGGTAACCACCCCAAGGTTACACAGATTCTAAATGGCAGAACCAGAATTTAAGCCATTTAAGGTCATGGCCCTTTGGTAAAACCAAGTTAAACTCCTAGTATCATTGTATGTTTTTTTTAAAACAATTCAAATATATCATTCCAACATCAATCAATTCTCCCATTCTCTAACATCAACTAGGTGTCCTACCATGCAATTTAATTCTACACTATCTACTTGGAGTTAGTGCAGACACCAAGGGTTAAGGGTTCAATTCCACAAGACTGCCTATACTTTAGATATCAGCAGCAAATGGGGTCCCTAGGCTACCTACATCTGCCTAGCTTGCTACAAATTCCAGAGTTCCTGCAATCCTCCATTCATCAACCTGGAAGCTCCCTCAAACCTCATTGTTTCAGAGGTTTTAATGGTTTCATTATATAGGCATGATTGATTAAATCATTGGCCAGTGGTGATTGAATTTAATCTTCAACCCTTCTCCATTCCTCAGAGGTTGGGGGTCAGGTGAAGCTGATAGTTCTAATCCTCTAATCATGTGATTGGTTCCTCTGGAACCCATCTTGAAGCTATCAGGAGTTACCTCATTAGCATAAACTCTGATATGGTCAAAGGGACTTGCTATGAATGATAAAAGACACTCTTATCACTCAGGAAATTCCAAAGATTCAAATTCCAAAGATTCTCATCACTTAGGAAATTTGCCAGGAACCAGGGACAAAAACCAAATACACATTTTTTATTAAACCATAACTACTCATTCTTTTAATATAGATCACAGAAACTTATTCCACTCATATTATCCGACAGAGCCTCTTGTTCAGAGCAAAGAAATTATGGGACAGACTAAGTTGAGGTTCTACAAGGTTGAAGTATAGCAATCTCTGTGTCCCAGTTCTACTACCAGAAAAGAATTCATTGCTGATAGGTGGCTGTTGGAAACCGACCTCAGGGCCTTTTGGCTACTTTAGAAAATATTATCCAATGGCCACTTTTTTTTTTTTTAAACTGATTCATTATAGTTCCATGGTATTTCAAATTGAATGTAAACATGAAAATCTAAATTATTGGCTGAAGATACCAGAACAAAGCAAGAGATTAGTTATGGTAAGTGACTCTTTGAACATGAAAAGAATAAAAGACCACCACCTGCCCCATCTCCATAAGGTACCTATCAGAAAGAAGAAGATTTCTCCATATGTTTAGAATACAACCAGATCATTCTGAACTTGGATTTTATAGCAATCAGTTTAAACATAATTAATTAATCAGTTAATCATATATTTCTATGTTTAATCTTTCTTTCACTACTAGGCAGTAAGTCCACAAATGTAAGCACTCCTTATTCACCACTGTATTCCCAGTAAGTGGCATAGCATCTCGCACATAGTAAGAATGCAATAAAGATTTGTTGAATAAATGAATCAGAAAGATCTAGTTTTGAATCTTGACATCAGTATTTACTGTGACCTTGAACAAATTACTTAACCTATCTAAGCCTCAGTTTCCTAAATATTTATGATAGTACTGTTTAATAACAAAATTCACCCAAGTAAATTTGAAGATCTAATTGGCTTTATTAAATGATTCATGAATTGGGTAAAACCCCACCTAGCATGTAGGAAGGAACTCCGAGGAGTTGTTGCAAAATAGAAGATTTTTATAGACAGAGGGTAGAGCAAGAAAGTTACTTCACAAGAAAAGGACTATTCCAGAGGCGGCTGTTTGCTAGGGGAAAAAGCAAGGTGTTTTATCTTACAGATTACCTCATCTTTCTTTGGTGAATGGAGAGGACCCAGGTGACAGACTCATTGGTGCTGATGGGGGGAAAAAAATTCCTGACTGGTTAAGGTCACATTTCTGGGGGAGGTTGAAACTTCAGTTAGATTGGATATTAAGCCCTGGTTTGGAAACTTTGGTCTAAGTGACACCATTTTTCAACCTGTGGTTTTCTTTTCTTTCTTTTCTTTTCTCTTTTCTTTTTTTCTTTCTTTTCTTTTCTTTTTTCTTTTCTCTTCTCTTCTCTTCTCTTCTCTTTTCCTTTTCTTTTCTTTCTTTTTTTTAACAGTACTTTTTTATTTATTGGGAGATATTAGACAACACATACAGATTACTTATACAGAATTGCTAGTAGTATGCATTCAATAAAAGCTACTGTTATGTTTACCAAAGTTTAAAGGGCACAGAAGGAATAACAAGAATAGAGTTTATGATATTATGATCTATGATCCACCCTTCCATAATTCATTCAATGTTATTTCATGAAAGGTCCTAGATTAAATTGACTTCATTCTAATGATTATCTTGCACTTAGTAGATATTCATACTAATTGAATGAATGTATGAATGCATAAATAGGAAAGTACTAGTAAATTTCAAGCAGGTGAGTGAAAATATAATATATGATAAATATAATGATGAACAAAATACAATCTCTGCCCTAAAGATCTTAGAATATGTTTGTGGGAAAAATATCTAAATAGATCATTGCAATGAAGTATGGTAGATACTGTGTAGGAAACATAAAAAAAACAATAATCACACACATGCATACATAGAACCACAGAGTGAATGGCCATGGGTGTATTTAGCATCAGAGTTGATAGTTCAGAAAGCTTTTTCACATCCTTATTCTTTTTATCACTTAAGGGAAGTGTTTTACATCTTTTGTGCCCATTTCTCAGATGCAGAAATTGAGGCTAAGAGGATTGCAGTGATTTGTCCCAGATTTTACAACCCTAGAAATTACATGCATGTATTTTGAGATTTCATCCAGTGTCCCTACTACCCAACATTTCTTTTTGTTTCAATCATTTAATAGTTAACAATAGTTTTTTTGTTTGTTGTTTGTTTTTAAATTTTGGGTACATATGGTTCTAAGTCTGCCCTGCCTATATACTTTTCATTCCATGAGTCTTTCTTCATTAAACTTTTTCATGTCTTTATGAATTTACAACTTAACAAATCCTTTTAAATACTCTTAGAAAGTGATAAATAGGCCAAGGAGCTCTGACTGGAAGTTGTAGTGAGGACTTTGATTCTTAAAGTAATTAGACCAGGTGAGTATCATCTCTTGTAGAATGCGGCATTAACATCAGTAAAATGGGGCTAATACTATTTATCTCAGAGAGCTGCTATAAGATAAAACGTATGTAAAGCCCAGAATACAGTGTCTTGCACATGCTGGGTGCTCTGCATTAGGTGGTTCTCTTCTCCTTTCCCTGTCAGGCTCTGCTACAGTTCACAATTCCCACTGCCTCCTCTGCAACTCCACACACAACTTTAATGTCCACAAAAATGGCTTTAGAACTACAAAGATAACATTGTTTGGGAATAGCATTACAGAAAACACACACACAGCAGGACTGAAGACATACTGCATTTTACTCATATAAGAAAGTTAATGGCTTCCGTTATGTCTACATCAACCCCTCCTCCTCACTGTTAGACCGTAGCCAGCCCGGGCTGTATTACCAGGCAGAGACTGCGCAATTCCAGGGATTTTTTTGAACTATTACAAATTAGAAACCACGAGGGAAAGGCTCACTAGAGGACATCACAGGCGAGGTTATCATTTTTTCCTTTTGAAGTTGGGCCTCATATCTTTTTCTCATTACAATCATTACTTTGAAATATGATTTTTTTAAACAGTAATTTTCTAGAACAAAAGGGATAATACCATATTTCAAAAGCTTTACTGTGAAATTAAACCTTTGAACTACTGTGAAAGAAATTATTCCCTCAAGGCTGCAAGGCTTAAAGGTTATTAAAAATTTAATTTTAAGGAAGGCATCCAGGAAAAAAAAAGCATATAAATGCTACTTAGAACTCAGATTGCCCAACTTAATAACTCCCATTGCTCCTTATTTTTAAATAATCTGGAAATGTGAACAAATGCACTCCATTTTTTTCAGTGGCAAATCAGTATGTCAACAGATGGCTGGCAGTGGTTCAGCTGGTATCTTCTTCTGCCTCCCCCATTTGACAGTGTAGAAGAAGTATTACACATAGTGTACACTGAACCCAGAGAATCCCCCAAACACCAGATATTCTGTAAAGAGCAAGTATCTAAACCACAGTATAAATGGTCCACACTGGTGTGATAGGAAGAGTTTCAATTTTCTCATCTGTGAAATAAAAAGAATTTTCTTCATCCTGTGATATGGACATGCTATTAACACCTCCATTAAACAGACAATGTGACCTTAGGTTTCTCACTTTCTTTGTACTCCAGTTTCCTCATCTGTAAAGTGAGAAAGATGACAGTACTTACCTCATTTACCTCATATAGATTGCATGGAGATTAAATTAATTCATACCTATACAATGCAGGAGATGGCACCAGGCATATAGTAAGCACAATGTATTATTATTGTTATTAATTTTAATCCTACCATGTCCAAGTAATATAATGCATTCTTTTTTTTTTTAAGATTTATTTATTTTAGAGAGAGAGAGAGAGATATCACAAGGGAGGGGCAGAGGGAGAGGGAAAGAGAGTCCCAAGCAGATTCCATGATGAGCACAGAGCCTGATATGGGGCTTGATCCCATGACCCTGAAATCATGACCCGAGCCGAAACCAAGAGTTGAACACTCAACCAACTGCGCCACCCAGGCACTCCAATATATGCATTCTTAAGAGAAAAGGGTGAATAGATAATAATAAGTCCATGCTCTTAAGGAGCTCACAAGCAAGTAGGAGGAGAATCAAATCAGCAACAGTGATTAAAAAAACAAAAAAGTATAGTACACTAAGATGATAAATCAGAGGTATGCTCAAGGTTCTCATTTATGATTTGGATCTGCCTGTGTGGTGACTGGGTGGATGGAAGCTGAGGCACCTGGTGCCTCAGGGAAAAGCAATCTAAGCATAAAGGAGTGAAAGCTCATGGAGTATAAATGGAGCCTATTTCCCAGGAGTACTGTGGAAAAATATGACATAAAGGCATGGTTCTCAATCCTGACTGCAATTCCAAATCATCCATGAAACTGCTTAAAAATATAATTCTTGACCTACTGAATCAGAATCTGCTGGTCTGGGGTCTAGGTATTGGCGATTTTAACATGTGCAGGTAATTCTGAGGCACAGCCACTAAGAGAATGCACTTTGAAAGCACATTTTGTAAATAGTGCATCTAAATACAAATGCCAAATATTGTTATTATTGCTTAATATTTATTTATTTTTGACTGTCCTAAATTGTTTATTAGGTTAGAATTTTACAAACTTTTCTTAGTGTTAATGGTGGACCTGAAGAGTATTGTGTCTTCACCATGCTGCCTGGCAAGAACCACCAATAGTGTGGTGGAATTTGTAACCCTTTCCTAGGCCACGGCTCTTGCAGCCTGTAGATGTCAGCCCTTGAATCTCTCTGTGTTTGTGGACTGGTTTGGTGATGCCCTGGTTGTCAGGATTTCTTCTGATACTTTTAAGGAATGGATCACTGAGGATAACCTCAAAGAATTTGTATGTGGAATCTTTGCTAACCCAGTAAGAATTTAAGACTCTCAGAGCCCCACAGTGGTGTACAGCTCACTCCTGTGCAACAGACTAAAGGCTTCAGGCACACTTTAGCTAGTTAAAACCGTCATGAACAGGCTTGCTGTCGGTAGCACCCTTAGGAACTGGGCATTTGCAGCCGCCATATCACACATGAATCCAGCATATGATATAACCTTGCTTGGCCTGGTATCCCAGTCTGTGCATTTTATTGGGCCAGGTTGGGCATGGGGCCCTGTGGAGGGCAGAGAGCTGCTGGTACTCCCAACAGGGCACCCTGAGAAGAAAGCGTGTTATATAGGTCTGCTGCTTCTTCCATAGCTCTTGGATGTACTTGTAAGTTCTTACCTTGGCTTACCTTTGAGCTGATGTCTGCCACCACATGAAAAGAAAGAGCCGTTCTCCCACGATCCTTTTTGGGCCTACTACTGCTTAATATTTAAATACTTAAATATAGTGATCTCAAGTCCCTTACGTGTACAAGTGGGGGCTTTTTGTTGTTGTTTTGTTTCAGTTTGGTTTGGTTTTTGTTGTTGTTGTTGGTTTGTTTTGGTTTGATTTGGGTTTTTTGTGTGATTTTTTGCCAAGTATGTCCACACACTGGTGCTAGAGGTGGCAAGTAAGACCATTAATGACAAGCACAAGAAGTTGGACTTATAAAACTTTTGCCAAGTTGGGAAATGATTAGACCTCACACTTAAAATAGAGACTGTCTGTGTTCTTCTGTTTCTTAGGGAATAACCTATGTTAGGACAGAGATCCTCATAGAACTAATTAGGCATCCAATATGCTCAGAAAGAACCAGATCTGTCTGTCTTTGACAAGATTCACTTGCTGAATCTCACCTGCAAAGGTTCTTACCCTGGATTGTTCATAAATTCAAGCTCTTCCCACTAGATTGTGTGCTCCTGAGGGCAGTGACATTATGTCTTCTTCTCTAACACCTTGCACAGTGCTTGTCATATAGTAGGCACCAACAAGTATTTAGAGAGGAAAATTTGTTAACTTTTTCCTTCTGGTGGGTATAACAGGAATGCTATTTGGATCTCAACTCACTGCCTATAGGGAAAGGGTTGTTTCCCTATATTTGTAGTTGTTAGCTTATTTTAAAAGGATGTTTATGAGTGCTAGTGGCATATACCTGGTGTGATTACTATAAACAATTATTTTCAGAGTAATGTGGATAAATAATTCAGTTCTCTTGTGTGCTTCCACACTAGGCAGGGGGAAAGGTCCATGTTTGCCCATCTGGGATATCACCTTGAACTTCTGCCTTGAACATGAAGTTATTAAGACATTCTGTTTCTCTTTAGAAGTCCTGGGTGTTGCCCTTTCTTTCTTTTTTTAACTAGAGTTCAGCAAAGCAAACCATTCATTATATATTTTTAAGAAAAATTGCAAAGACTATGCAATATGTATAACATGTAATTCTTCATTAGTGTGACTATTGCTCTCCTAAATGCCTAGTATGTCAGATAAAATGAATTTTCTCATTAACCTCACGCATGCAACTTGTCAAATTATGATGAACCAAACAAGACTGTACCCAGAAATTGAGCTGCTATCATTGCATTTATATGGCTTTGCCAATTAGTCTATAAATAACACATTTTTAACACACTTCAGAATTATGAAACTAAACCACTTCTGAATGTTCTGAAATACAAGAATAGCAGAAAGACTATCCAAAGAAAGTAAAAGAAAATGATTTGCTCTTATTAGATGAAGTGAACATTATTTAGAGGAACAAGGGATCAGATGATCATATAGACATTCAACAAATATTTATTGGATATCTGATCTGTACATACAGTTTTCTTGGCTACAGTAACTGTGACTTAGTAAACAAGTTACTGGGGGGTTTCCTTCAGTAGAAAATAGTTATTTAGTAAATATAACACCTGTATGCGTTATTCAGGACATTAGCAATGGAGTACCAAGATGAATAAGACAAATTACCATGCTTATGGAACTGATACTTGATGGTGAAGTCAGATAAACAAATAATTAGAAAAGAAATCAGTAAAGTAATAGTAGTGGTGTGCAAACATATACAGAGACAGAATGGTAGCAGTTAAGGATAGAAAGATAGACACCAGAATAGGAAGGATTTGTAAAATAAGAAATTGTTTGATATAATTATGAAGTTCAAGGTGTGTCTAAAGAATGAAAATGACTTAGAGGGACAATAATTCGTGTTTGTTTGAATCATAGTTTTTGAGTTCTGTCCAACGTATGTTTAGAGGAAGCTCTGAGGATTGCATGAGAGATTGGCCAGGAACATTGCCAATGCTCAGTGTCTCATCAGTTATAGAGAGTAACCCATTTTTGTTTCCATCATGCCCACTGCCTTTTGGCAAAGACAAACAAAGGTGGAAGTTAACAGAACCCGTCTTCACTTGAAGGCACTTTAGAGAGTAACTTTTATGACTTAAGCCTCCCTTCTGAAAATTTTCACCCTCCATGCCCAGCAGGCATATAAACTACTTTTTCCAACCACTTTTTGTCTTCTCCTTAAAAAGAGTTCTGGTAAATGTGATTTTCCTCATCAAGGTTTATTTTCAGTGATGTTTTAGTGCCCTGTGATATTCTAATGTCCTTTATATGCCCAGTTGGTTTACCCATTAATGTGGATCTGCAAAGAACCACTGAAATCAGAAAGTGACATGAACAGTCTTGCAGTTTAGAATAGTTGTTAAAAGAATTCATACCTGGAAGGTGTACAGAACAATGCCTGGCATATAATAAGCACCAGTAAAGATGAAACATAATTGTAACAACCATAACTACTACCATACACTACTATCAAGTGAAATAAGACAGATACACACTTTCCATCCCCACTCATCAATGACACAGACAAGGTTTGTCTCCTCTGTTAATGTGGCCCCATGAGAACAGAAATCACATCTGTCTTATTGACTGATATATGCCCAGTATTTAGCATTGCTCAATAACAATGTATGGAGTAAATCAAGAATAAGCTAACTTAATCCTCATAACCCTGAAGTTCTTTTCTGAGCTGGTGTAGTGAACTAATGTCATTTTCCCTCAGAGTAAAGTTGGTACCCATTCAACTCAAATCTTATATTGATTTTATTTAAGAGTGTAGATTCTCATCACAAGTAGGAAATGAAAAGAGAAGCATGTAATTAGGAGAGGAGAGAGACAGGCATCGTCCAATTAATTAAGAAATGATGCAACTCTGGCCCCCTTATTGTTTTAATAGAAACATTATTTCCCTTTTCATCCTGATTCAAGGAGGTGTGGGGATGAGATGAAGATTGCAGTAGCATAAGGAAGGAAAAGTTGCAAATAAGTGGAGTCTGCAAGTATAGACGGTGCATCTGCGAAGCCTGACAGTGGAGGGAAAGTGGTGGGCACAGAATGACAGCTTCATTTCCTTGAGAGAAACCAAACATAGCTCTTTGTAAATCTTATGTTCACTTACTTTTTGAAGGGATAATGATAATTAATTAATGACATTACAGGGCATGCTTTGGCTAAAAAGTATTTTGTACTTTAATGTAATATATAATATAGTAATACAGCCTCAGTTTCTCCTATATTAAATGGGGATATAAATATTTCTTCTCATATAGGGTATCATGTATGATGCAAAGTGCTTAACATGCTGATATATACTAAGGTTCGTGAATGTAAATGTTTGTCATTGGTATGTCTTTATAAATAACTCCTGACCTCGGGCCTGGAAAGGAAAGATTTATTAACCTCACTTCGCAAGGGGAGGGTACATCAGCTGGGAGAAATGAATTGGCCTGACCTGCGCTCTCTGTCTCTTAACAAGCAAATGGAAGAGCCAGGATAAAGAAGAGCCAGCTTGCATAAAAAACTTTCTTCTGACAAAATTTGGTAACCTTTTTTTTTTTAGTGGCAGAAGGTTTTTTTTTTAATTTGCCAATCTTGATAATGTACTCTTTTTTCTTGTCTGCAATACATATTTTTAGAGTTTGTCAGGCTTTAAACTTTAATTAAAAAGGAGCTCATTCGATGGTCAAACAAATCATTCCCATTAATATATGGTGAGATGATTTCTGTTTGAGCATCTTCAGGTTCCTAAAACTCAAGGGCCACAAGGTTGGAAAGTGAGATGCAGAGAGATACGTACATGCATCCACATAGAAGGGGGAGAGCCAGAGAAGGGGGGACATGTACACTAGCACGGGCGAAGGGACACCCCTGGAACCTGGGTTTCTAGACAACTCAGTATCTGGGAAGGGGCTGAGCGAAGAACACATTTGCAGTAGTTACACTTGAAAGGAGTAACAGAGTCCTCTCTGCCTGGACAGTGAAAGGGCAAGTCACCAAAATGAGCAAAGGAATAAATGGACAAAGGAACTAATACTGTTGCGAAAGGAATACCTTGTCCATTCTATTATTATTAAATGCTATTGGTGCATCAGACCTTGCTCTGCTAGCTAGATACTTTACATGTGTTATCTTTACTCTTTAATAACAACGTGCTGTCTTCTCCAGATTAGCATAGCTCCTGGGAGCACAGTCTGGAGATCTTTCATCTTTCCTGGATACCACACTTGTCCAGATAAGTACTGAGTTAGCTCTTTATGAAAACTGGAGTTTGGCTTTACCTGTAAGAGGTACCAAAAAATGTAGGTGATTGGGAATGAACAACTTGTCTCAAATGGCATTTATTTTATTTTGTTCTGGGAGGCAGCAATATTAAAAACTGGGAGATGGGATTGTAGGCTTGACTCTGGAAAATTCTGACTTGGACACTCGTGAAGGTCACCTTCATGAGTGTAGGGAGCAGAGTGAGCATGTGATACCCCAAACCTTCCCAGATCAAGTCCATAAATCCATGAAATGATTAGCACTGTGTCCTGAGATCCTAGTACCAGCCTCCTAGAATGGGAAAAGCCTGTCCTGCTTTGAAACTCTGCCTCAGGTGTGATTTTCCAGGCTGCTAAGTACAATTGGGGGTCACCAATGTTTGACCAGCTGATCATAGGTACTGACAAGAGGGCATGTGTGTTCTGATTGTTGTTTACTGGATGCTGCATATTTGGAGAGTTAAAAGGAGCCTTCAGTGGTGCCACTTTTCATCTTCTCCTGTTTTACTACCTCCTACTCAACTCCCTTGATTTGGTACACACAGCAGGAAGACAGGCCCTTAGGGTTTGCCCAGAGAGGCTTCATTGAAAAATGCCTCAGCCTTCCCTTACTGAAAATGGAGGGTGGAGGAAAAGAGCTCCCATCTGCAAATGCTTTTAGGAGCACAGCTCCAGAAATGTCCAGGCTTCTGTTAATACTTCTCCAATAAATACCTGCTGCTGACAGACTTAATTTTCCAGAATCAAGTTTAAACTGACTGAAAACTTCAGATTGCTAATGAGTGTTAGGGAAAGCCTGCTTTGGAGTGGAATGGGATCCTGAAGCCACTGTCTCATTAATCTGAGATCACCCTTTTTTAAACTTATTTTTCTCTAAATTTAGGATTACTTACAAAGATCCATCAAGTTTCTCCTCCAAAAAATGCACTGAGGTTCCAAAGAGATGTATTAACACCTTGCACACAATAAGTAATAGCTCTTAGATCTTCAAACTTTTATATCAGAGATATCACTTGAGCATAACCATGTATTTCTTTTAATAGAAGTGATGGAGAAGATAAGAATTAGTCATTCCCTGCTTGAAATCAAGTATGATTCATTATTTGGCAAATGTTTATTAATTTATTATTAATCACTATTTACAGAGTAAATACTGTAAGTATTTTCCTCATATGTCATACTGTATTATTGTCTATATGCTCAAGAATCTTTCTAACATGGTAATTGTTACAATATGTCCTTTTAAATACAGTTTTATTTTTTCTTCCTGCATTTTGATCTTGATTGCCCCAGTTATTAACTTGGAAATGAACAGGTTAATTCATTTATTTAAATTTAATTTCCCTGAAATTTTTAAATGGGATATTACTTGAATGGGATGAGATAAATATGTAAGGTCATACAAGTTTCTTTTAATTTAACTCAATTCAGTACATACTTACTGAGCGCCTATTCATCAGTTGCTCTGTATGTTATTTTATCTTCTTCTCAATTACCATATGAAGTAGGTATTAACCAGTCATACACAGGAGGAAACTGGAGCTCAGAGAGTTAATAAACAATTTTCATAACCAGTGAATGACAATAGAATTTGAACGTTAGTGTGGTTCTGGTGTGATTCTGGTGTGATTCCCTGGCTGTCTCTCTAAGCATGAGTCACCGTTTTTTATAGTTTATTGTTCATTTCAATGTGGTCTTTCATTAGTAAAATATTTCTCTTACATCTCCTGTTTTACAAAGTCATTTTACCATGGGATTAATGTCATACATTGAATTTCAAATAAGAGCCTTGACATTGAATGTCAAATAAGAGAGGATAGACGGTATTGAAAATCTGGGAAAAAGAATGGAAAAGATAGAAGTAAAAGATGAATAGTTTTTTGATCAGGGAAATTCACACCCAGAATGTAAGTTTTGGTTGGGAATATTTGCATAATATTGAAAAATATATACTCCTATCTTGAATTTTAACCCACTTTGTCATACCTTTAATAATTCTCCCCCTGTTCTCCCCCCAAAATCCTTTCATTCTTGTACAGCTTTGTCTTTGCTTCAGCAAACTGGCTTTTTCTCAGGAGTTGTGTATTTTCAACTCCCAATCAACTAAACTCCATCAGCATCAGAGTCATTACTATCCTCAGAAACATGAGTGGAGAAGAAATTACCATAGGGAGGTCAAAACAGATTTATAGATAATGTGGTGATAGAAAAATTCTAGAATGGAGACTGGGAATTTACCCTGCAGAAAAGCAGAAGTTGGGCAGCGTAAGCTAAGGAACCAGTGTGAGCAAGGACAGGGTGGTATGAACAAATCTCAATATGTTTCCATCTGACAAAAAAGCCAAAAGTGGGAAAATGTAACATGAGTCTTGTGAGATTTTATCTTAACATTAAATATCAAACAAAACAAAACAATGATAACAGAATTTGACTTTGGATTAGACAAAATATGTGCTATATATATTAAAATATTAGTAGATTCATCCATTTATTCATTTAAGATTACCTGTCGGTTGATTCTTCTACCAAACACTTGGTTAGCCACTGAGCATTCAATGATGAATAAAGTAGACATAATCCCTGACTCAGAAAGTTTGTTATATAATGGAGTAACAAACATTAAACAACAACAATATCAGATAGATAATGGATGCTCACTAATGTGGTAAGTAGTATGATAACATCAATACCATGGATGAAAGAGAGGTGTCTCAGCATAACATTTGCTGGTGGGATTGGTGAACAAGGTCAAGAGAAAGAAATTCAACCCAGGAATGAATACATACGAAATCAGCATAGAGGATAAAGGTAGAAACTATCAAGTGTTTTATTTCAAAAAGAGACAAATATCTGCTTTGGCAGCAGTTTATAGGAAAAGGTTTGAAGCATTATACTTGGCCCAAGTATAAACAAGATTACCCATGTTGATGTTACTATTCGTTTTAAATTAATTCAGTGGCTTCACTAAAATAACAAAATCCAAATTATGAGTGTGATATTCCTACTCATTTTCCTGTTTTATAGATACATCTGATACATGCAATTTGCTTCTAAATATATTTTAGTGACATTAACAAACTAAAATGTTCACAAAGAAGGACACCCAGGACCTACAAATCATGCTGTGTGTAGCGATGGGTAAAAGAAGAAAAACAGTTCCAAACCTGGAGGTGGCACAGAATGGTTCTAAGAGCTACATCAGACATTATGTTCAGTCCAGCCCTTTCTAGCTACTGGCTGTACCTCCTTGAGCAATTTATTTAATTTCTCTAAGCCTTAATTTGTTAATCTTTACTGGAGATAAAAATATAACCTATTTCTTGTGATTATTGTGAAGATGAAATAATACAATACATGTAATATGTTCAGAATACCAGTCGTGTAGTACATGTTCAACAAACGTTAGCTAGTATATATCTGAAAGTCTGCCAATTCTGATCAGCAGTTTGCTTTCCTAATCTACTTGTAACTCTCCCCTGGCCTCTTTCTTTAGGAAACTGCTCTTCTTCCACTGCAATCCTGTAATTCTTGTGGAACTCCCAACCAAAATATCCATCTACCAGATGATAGAGGCGGGCTTGTGACCCAAGCCTAAATAACCATAATGTTTCATCACCCTGGCCAGTGATTGGTAATGGATCGTTATGTGAACCTAGCTGGCCAGTTAGAATCCTTCCCTGATGTTTTTATTATTTACTTATTTAATTATTTGTAAAGATTTTATTTCTTTCTTTGAGAGACCATGGGGGTGGGGGTGCAGAGGGAGAGGGAAAGAGAAATCCAAGACTCCACACTGAGCGTTGGAGCCCAACATGGGGCTCCATCTCACAACCCTCAGATTAGACCTGAGCTGAAACCAAAAGTCAGTCACCTAACCAACTGTGCCAACCAAGCACCCGCTTTACTGATGTCTTTACATGCTAAGCTGCAGGAAACTTTCTCACCTTTCAGACTGTAATGATGTGACTTCCTAGCTATAGAGGCCATGTCTGTCATCACATGGGGAAGCCTGAGTAAATGAAGCCAACTTCCTAAAAGAAGTAGAGGTGAGAGATGGAGAGAGTCATGGTGAGAAAAAGCTCAAGCCTTATCTTTTAGAGACCCATAGGTGCTCTGGCTCCTGAAGTTCTTCCTTCACTTAGAAAAACATCACCAGTGCCCTGCCAATAAATCTCTATGTGATGCTTAAGTTAGTTTGGGTTGAGTTTCTTTCTTTTCTTTTCTTTTTCTTTTTTTTTAAAGATTTTATTTATTTATTTGTCAGAGAGACAGAGCACACAAGCAGTGGGGGTGGCAGGCAGAGGAAGAAGCAGGCTTCCCGCTGAGTGGGGAGCCCGATGCAGGACTAGATCCCAGGACGCTGGGATCATGACCTGAGCCAAAGGCAGACACTTAACCAACTGAGCCACCCAGGTGTCTCATTCGGTTGAGTTTCTTTTACTTGTGATTGAAATTGTTCAAATGATTACTGTTGTTATATTATGGCATTTGGTGGATGGCTACTAAGTATGATACTTAGGAACTAGTAAGTTCTCAGGAAATATTTTTAAATGAATTGAGTGGTTTTTTTTCATATTGATGAATTGGAAGATATTTTCTGAATTAATATATGATTATGAAGGGTTATATAAAGTAGGTATATTCAGAATTTAATAAAATACAGCATCAGAATTTATTAGAAGAAATGGCATGGGAGAAAATAGTTGAGTCTCTCAAGTGAGGCATAATTAAATTCAAACCCCACCTTTATCACATATTAGTTGCGTGGCTTTGGAAAGAGCCCTTAATTTCTCTGAGATCAGTTTTCCCTGTAAGATAAAGAAATAAGTACTATGATATGATGTTATTGTATTAGCATAAACATTTTGTAACCTTATGCCTTCTCTAACTCCTAAGAATCTAGGCTCTTTGATTGTATAAAACCTTTTTTGCATAAGATACAACATATTAGTGTTAACAAAGCTGCATTATTAAAAAAATTGAAAAGACCATGGATTAGATTCTAATTATACTTTCTTTTTTTTGAAAATTTTTAAAATTTTTTTATTGTTATGTTAATAACCATACATTAAATCATTAGTTTTGGATGTAGTGGTCCATGATTCATTGTGCATAACACCCAGTGCTCCACGCAGAACGTGCCCTCTTTACTACCCATCACTAGGCTAACCCATCCTCCCACCCCCCTCCCCTCTAGAACCCTCAGTTTGTTGTTCAGACCTCATGGTTGGTCTCCCCCTCCGATTTCCCCCACTTCACTCTTCCACTCCTGCTATCTTTTTCTTTATATATATATATATATATATATATATATTGCATTATTTGTTTCAGAGGTACAGATCTGTGATTCAACAGTCTTGCACAATTCACAGCACTCGCCACAGCACATACCCTCCCCAATGTCTATCACTCAGCCATTCCATTCCTCCCACACCCCCACCACTCCAGCAACCCTGTTTGTTTCCTGAGATTAAGAATTCCTCATATCAGTGAGGTCATATGATACGTGTCTTTCTCTGATTGACTTATTTCACTCAGCATAACACCCTCCAGTTCTATACACGTCATTGCAAATGGCAAGATCTCATTCCTTTTGATGGTTACATAATATTCCATTGTGTATTTATACCACCTCTTCTTTATCCATTCATCTGTCGATGTACATCTTGGCGCTTTCCACAGTTTGGCTACTGTGGATATTGCTGCTATAAACATTGGGGTGCACGTACCCCTTCGGATACCTACATTTGTATCTTTGGGGTAAATACCCAGTAGTGCAATTGCTGGATCGTATGGTAGCTCTATTTTCAACTGTATGAGGAACCTCCATACTGTTTTCCAGAGTGGTTTCAGCAACTTACATTCCCACCAACAGTGTAGGAGGGTTCCCCTTTCTCCGCATCCCCACCAACATCTGTCGTTTCCTGACTTGTTAATTTTAGCCATTCCGACTGGTGTGAGGGGCTATCTCATTGAGGTTTTGATTTGGATTTCCCTGATGCTGAGAGATGTTGAGCACTTTTTCATGTGTCTGTTGGCCATTTGGATGTCTTCTTTGGAGGAATGTCTGTTCATGTCTTCTGCCCATTTCTTGATTGGATTATTTGTTCTTTGGGTGTTGAGTTTGATAAGTTCCTTATAGATTTTGGATACTAACCCTTTATCTGATATGTCATTTGCAAATATTTTCTCCCATTCTGTTGGTTGTCTTTTGGTTTTGTGGACTGTTTCTTTTGCTGTGCAAAAGCTTTTTATCTTGATGAAATCCCAATAGTTCATTTTTGCCCTTGCTTCCCTTGCCTTGGCAATGATTCTAGGAAGAAGTTGCTGCGGCTGAGGTCGAAGAAGTGCTGCCTGTGTTCTCCTTTAGGATTTTGATGGACTCCTGTCTCGTGTTTAGGTCTTTCAACCATTTGGAGTCTATTTTTGTGTGTGATGTAAGGAAATGGCCCAGTTTCATTCTTCTGTATGTGGCTGTCCAATTTTCCCAACACCGTTTGTTGAAGAGACTGTCTTTTTCCATTGGACATTCTTTCCTGCTTTGTCAAAGATTAGTGGACCATAGAGTTGAGGGTCCATTTCTGGGCTCTCTATTCTGTTCTATTGATCTATGTGTCTGTTTTTGTGCCAGTACCATACTGTCTTGATGATGACGGCTTTGTAATAGAGCTGGGAGTCCGGAATTGTGATGCCGCCAACTTTGCTTTTCTTTTTCAACATTCCTCTGGCTATTCGGTGTCTCTTCTGGTTCCCTACAAATTTTACGAATATTTGTTCCATTTCTTTGAAAAAAGTAGATGGTATTTTGATGCGGATTGCATTGAATGTGTAGATTACTCTAGGTAGCATTGACATCTTCACAATGTTTGTTCTTCCAATCCATGAGCATAGTAAGTTTTTCCATTTCTTTGTGTCTTCCTCAATTTCATTCATGAGCATTTTATAGTTTTCAGAGTACAGATCCTTTGCCTCTTTGGTTAGATTTATTCCTAGGTATCTTATGGTTTTGGGTGCAATTGTAAATGGGATCGACTCCTTAATTGGTCTCTCTTCTGTCTTATTGTAAGTGTACGGAATGCCACTGATTTCTGTGCATTGATTTTATATCCTGCCATGTTACTGAATTCCTGTATGAGTTTTAGCAGTTTTGGGGTGGAGTCTTTGGGTTTTCCACATAAACTATCATATCATCTGCAAAGAGTGAGATTTGACTTCCTCTTTGCTGATCTGGATGCCTTCGATTTCTTTTTGTTGTCTGATTGCTGTGCCTAGGATTTCTAATACTATGTTGAATAGCAGTGGTGATAGTGGACATCCCTGCCGCGTTCCTGACTTTGGGGGAAAGCTCTCAGCTTTTCCCCATTGAGAATGATATTCTCTGTATGCTTTTCATAGATGGCTTTTATGATATTGAGGTATGTACCCTCTATCCCTATACTCTGAAGAGTTTTGATCAAGAAAGGATGCTGTCCTTTGTCAAATGCTTTTTCTGCATCTATTGAGTGGATCATATGATTCTTGTTCTTTCTTTTGTTAATATATTGTATCACGTTGATTGAATTGCAGAAGTTGAACCAACCTTTCAGCCCAGCAATAAATCCCACTTGGTCATGGTGAATAATCCTTTTAATGTACTGTTGGATCCTACTGGCTAGTATTTTGGTGAGAATTTTTGCATCCATGTGCACCAAGGATATTGGTCTATAATTCTCCTTTTTGATGGGGTCTTTGTCTGGTTTTGGGATCAAGGTAATGGTGGCCTCATATAATGAGTTTGGAAGTTGTTCTTCTATTTCTATTTTTTGGAACAGTTTCAGGAGAATAGGTATTAATTCTTTAAATGTTTGGTAGAATTCCCCTGGGAAGCCATCTGGCCCTGGGCTTTTGTTTGTTGGGAGATTTTTGATGACTACTTCAATTTCCTTAAGTTATAGGTCTGTTTAGGTTTTCTATTTCTGCCTGGTTCAATTTTGGTAGTTTATACATCTCTAGGAATGCACCCATTTCTTCCAGGTTATCTAATTTGCTGGCATAGAGTTGCTCATGATATGTTCTTATAATTGTTTATATGTCTTTGGTGTCGGTTGTGATCTCTCCTCGTTCATTCATGATTTTGTTGATTTGGGTCCTTTCTCTTTTCTTTTTGATAAGTGTGGCCAGGGGTTTATCAGTCTTGTTAATTCTTTCAAAGAATCAACTCCTAGTTTTGTTGATCTCTTCTACTGTTCTTTTGGTTTCTATTTCATTGATTTCTGCTCTGATCTTTATTATTTCTCTTCTCCTGCTGGGTTTAGGCTTTATTTGCTGTTTTTTCTCTAGCTCCTAGAGGTGTAGGGTTAGGTTGTGGATTTGAGACCTTTCTTGTTTCTTGAGAAAGGCTTGTATTGCGATATACTTTCCTTTTAGATCCACCTTTAATGTATCCCAAAGATTTTGAACACTTGTGTTTTCATTTTCATTAGTTCCATGATTTTTTTTTAATTCTTCTTTAATTTCCTGGTTGACCCATTCATTCTTTATAGGATGCTCTTTAGCCTCCATGTATTTGAGTACTTTCCGACTTTCCTCTTGTGATTGAGTTCTAGTTTCAAAGCATTGTGGTCTGAAAATATGCAGGGAATAATCCCAAACTTTTGGTATCAGTTGAGACCTGATTTGTGACCTAGGATGTGATCTATTCTGGAGAATGTTCCATGGGCAGTAGAGAAGAATGTGTATTCTATTGCTTTGGGGTGTTCTGAATATGTCTGTGAAATCCATTTGGTCCAGTGTGTCATTTAAAGTCTTTATTTCGTTGTTGATCTTTTGCTTAGATGATCTGTCCATTTCAGTCAGGGGGATGTTAAAGTCCCCCACTATTATTGTATTGTTGTCAATGTGTTTCTTTGTTTTTGTTATTAATTGCCTTATATAATTGGCTGCTCCCATGTTCGGGGCATAGATATTTACAATTGTTAAATCTTCTTGGTGGATAAACCCTTTAAGTATGATATAGTGTCCTTTCTCATCTCTTATTACAGTCCTTGTTTTAAAATCTAATTTGTCTGATATAGGATTGCCACCCCAGCTTTCCTTTGGTGTCCATAAGCATGGTAAATGGTTTTCCACCCCCTCACTTTCAATATGGGGGTGTTTTTGGGTCTAAAATGAGTCTCTTGCAGACAGTATGTTGATGAGTCTTGTTTTTTAAACCAATCTGATAGCCTGTGTCTTTTGATTGGGGCATTTAGCCCATTTACATTCAGGGTAACTATTGCAAGGTATGAATTTAGTGCCATTGTATTGCCTGTAAGGTGACTGTGACTGTATATGGTCTGTATTCCTTTCTGGTCTATGCTGCTTTTAGGCCCTATCTTTGCTCAGAGGACCGCTTTCAAAATTTCTTGTAGGGTTGGTTTCGTGTTTGCAAATTCCTTTAGTTTTTGTTTGTCCTGGAAGTTTTTATCTCTCCTTCAATTTTCAATGAGAGCCTAGCTGGACATACTATTCTTGGCTGCATATTTTTCTCATTTAGTGCTCTGAAGATATCATGCCAGTCCTTTCTGGCCTGCCAGATCTCTCTGGACAGGTCTGTTGCCAATCTAATGTTTCTACCGGTATAGGTTACATATCTCTTCTCCCGAGTTGCTTTCAGGATTTTCTCTTTGTCTCTGAGACTTGTAAGTTCTACTATTAGATGTCGGGGTGTTGACCTGTTTTTATTGATTTTGAGAGGGGTTCTCTGTGCCTCCTGGATTTTGATGCCTGTTTCCTTCCCCACATTAGGGAAGTTCTCTGCTATAATTTGCTCCAATATACCTTCTGCCCCTCTCTCTCTTTCTTCTTCTTCTGGGGTCCCAATTATTCTAATGTTTTTTCATCTTATCGTATCGCTTATCTCTTGAATTCTGTTCTCATGATCCAGTAGTTGTTTATCTCTCTTTTTCTCAGCTTCTTTATTTTCCATCATTTGGTCTTCTATATTGCTGATTCTTTCTTCTGCCTCATTTATCCTAGCAGTTAGGGCCCCCATTTTTTATTGCACTTCATTAATATCCTTTTTGATTTTGATTTGGTTAGATTTTAGTTCTTTTATTTCTCCAGGAAGGGTTTCTCTAATAACTTCCACACTTTTTTCAAGCCCAGCTAGTATCTTTAAGATCATGATTCTGAACTCTAGGTCTGACATCATATTAATGTCCATATTGAGTAGGTCCCTGGCAGACAGTACTACCTCTTGTTCTTTTTGCTGAGGTGATTTTTTTTGTCTTGTCATTTTGTCCAGAGGAGAATAGATGAATGAGAGATCAAAATGCTAACAGGTTAACAACGTCCCCAGCAAATATACTCTAAACAAATCAGAAAAGACCTGAAACCAGGGGGAAAGAAAGGGAAAGAAAGAAAAAAGAAAGAGAAAAGGAAAAGAAAAAGAAAAAGATAAAAACAAACAAAAATAGAACAAAACAAAACAAAAAACAGAATATGATCAAATATGATCAGGCTAGTGCATAGATCAGTGCCACACACTAGATTTTGGTTGTAGTTTGGTCTGTTAGAACAAAGTGCCTCCTAAAATTTTGAAGAAAGAAAGACTTATATATGTACAAATAAGGGTTGATACAATGAAGGGATGGAAGCCACTGTAAAGATGAAAATTAGAAAAGATTTTATAAAAGGAATTGATAAGAAGTTGTTTGAAAAAAGAAAGAAGAAGATTTAAAGAAAAAAAGGAGGAGAGAATGTGATCAGGCAGGAGACTAGAACAAAGCCATACACTAGTGATTTAGGGTATATTTTGATCTGTTAGAAGAAACTGTATCTCACAATTTTAAAGAGAGAACAACTTATATATATGCCAAAAATAAGGGTATCTACTATGAAGGGATAGAATATGACTCTAAAAATGAAAAATAAAAACTTTTTTTTTTCAAAAAGGGATTGATAAGACGTTAGTTGAAAAAGGGGAAAAGAAAAATTAAAAAAAAAACAGTTAAAAAATTAACTTTGAAAAACTAACAAATCATGGTAAAAATGCCATGAATTCTATGTGCAGTATTCCCCTAGCACTGGAGTTCTCCCGTTCTCCTTGATCGGTAAACTTGGTCTTGGCTGGTGGTTCGTGCTGGTGGTTCGTGCCTTCTGGGGGAGGGGCCTGTTGCCGTGATTCCCAAATGTCTTTGCGGGAGGCGGAATTGCCCTGCCCTTGCCCCTCTGGGCTAAGGAATCTGCTCGGGTTTGCTCTCGGGAGCTTTTGTTCCCTGCAAGCTTTCCGTACAGCTTTGGAGGATGAGAGTGAAAATGGTGGCCTCCCAATCTCCGCCGGAGGAGCCGAGAACTTGGGGCCCCGCTCCTCAGTGCGCCCCCGGAGAAAAGCAGTCAGTCACTCCCATATTCCCAGTCTCCAGCCACACTCCATGCTCACCCAGCCTGTGACCGAGCATTTCTATCTCTGGCACCCGACTTGGTGTGGCGTCTCCACCCCAGCAGATCCCTGTGGTGCGCTCCTACGCCGCTCCTCCTGGGGGAGGAAGGGGAGTCTCCCTGGACCTGCCGCTTGTTGGGTCCCTGCTGGAGGAGGAGTGGCCCAACTGTGTCGCCGATCACAGTTTATGGCAACCCCGAGCTGAGAGTCCGCACCTTGGCTCCATCTCTGCAGCCGGCTTCCCTGCTCCGATACCTGGGAGCTCTGCCGCACTCAGGCACCCCCGGTCTTTCTGTGATCCCGCGGGTCCTGAGACCACACTGTCCCACCAGGGTCCCACCCCCCGCTTAGCCACTGGAGCGACGTCCCTCAGCGGAGACGACTTCCATAAGTTCTGATTTTGTGCTCTGCTGCTCTATCACTTGCCAGAAGCGGCCGACGGAGGCCCCCTCCCCCGCCACCTATCCTCCCGAATATCACCTCGGATTCACTTCTCCGCATGTCCTACCTTCCAGTAGGTGGTCGCTTTTCTGTTCGGAGAGTTGTTGCTATTCTTCTCTTCAATCTCCTGTTGAGTTCGTAGGTGTTCAGAATTGTTTGATCCCTATTCAGCTGAATTCCTGAGACCAGACGAAATCCAGGTCTCCTACTCCTCCACCATCTTGTTCCTCCTCCTCCTAGATTTTAATTATACTTTCATTTCAAAAGTTTCTAGAGAAAATTTAATTTGTTGTGCCATATTTTAAATATTTTTTTAAATAACCACTTTCCATGAATAGAAGGCCATTTAAATATATGTTAACACTCTTTTAGGAAAATTGCAATAAATATCTTGTCAAGCTTTAATTATTGACTGACTACATTGGCTTTTCTCTTAATTAATCAGGAGTCATTTCCACACCCCGATTTTTAAATGTGTTTCATTGATGACAGTTTTCTTTGTATATTTTAGTGTCTCTTAATGAAATTGTTTATGCAGCCAATAATCAGAATAGTGAGGCTTGGATCACGGAATTACTACAGCCCTTGCCTCCTTTCAAATGCTTATCTTTCCTGATAATCGAGGGTATTATTTCCCATAGACAGCGTCATACATCTAAGACATATTAGAAGCTGTCTTTAACAATCATTTTCCATTACCAAGGGAGTTTGGGATAATGGAATGTGTAGTCACTTTCAATTTGTGTCAAATTTTCTGATGCATTTGTACCACCAACATTTTATCAGCTTGTCACTAGAACAAATGAAGTTGCAAATTGCATTGACTTTTTTTCATGAAATCTTTGAAACTGTTTATTTTTAACATGACTTCTCTCCTTTTTTTTCTGTAGTGTGGCAGGCTTGATTTTCAACTTTAAGGGTCTTTGTCACTTAGTGAGTATGGCATTTGGGCACAATAATTTCCTAGGGCCTTGAAGGTTTTGGGAGAAAAGATTCAGACATATAGGGCATATTAAAGCTGAATGCAGATTGAAGCAATAAGCATTGAGCAATTTGATGAACTACCTGTAGGCAGGAGTGGGGAATTTCTGACACATCAGGGAAGCCATTATGCTCCTGTTATGTTCAATAGCCCAGTTGGCCTAAAAAGTTACGGGTGATGTATGTTTTCATTACCTCCTATGGGCTTGACACCTTAGAAGACCCCAGATGGCTTTTGTGGCTGTGGTTCTCTTCATTTGCCCTGTAGCAGGCTCTGTCACATCACACCAGTTATGTTTGTGAGGGTCAGTTTGCTTGAGGAATATTGTCCCGTGATCTCTGTAATATTCTTCTGCCTGAAAATCTGTAAGAGCTTACCTCCTGGAGAGTAACTGGAAGCTCTTCAAAAACACATTTTGATTTCCTGTGTGTCAGCTGTCACTGCAAAAGCAATAACAGCAATAAAACAGCATTGACAACATTAGCTATCATTTATTGAACATATATTATGTACCAGGCATGCTTTACATACAGTATTTCATTGTATCTTCTTTAACATATTCCTGCAAGCCAGCTGTCATGATTTCTATTTCATATATGAAAAAGTAAGATGACTTTTAGAAAGTAACTTGTCAAAAACCAGATTCCTAGATGCGTCAGACAGAGATAGCATTCACACCAGGTCTGCCTTTCTCAAGGATGTTCTTAACAACTGTGGATCATATTTAGCCCAACATGTAGTAGTTCACAGTCTAGTTGAAGAGGAAAATATATGTAAAGGATACCTATTATACAATAATATTTTCATTTAGAAAAATGTGTGTTTAAAGGGCAAGGGAAGCAGTATATAGAAAGAGCTATTAATACCTGTCTTTAGGGGAAGTAATTAAAACTGCAAAGGAGGGGATCAGGAAATCCATGGAAAAGTGGTAATTTGTCAGTAGAAACACAGTAATACGAGAACCGGAACCAATGTTTAAGCAAAGGCCCAGAGTAAGTCTTGAAAGTACAGTGTGTTGGGGGAGCAGTAAAAAAGTCAAGAGTGACGTAGGAAAAGAAACACTCCAACGTCTACACCTGTCTGTATGAGCATAGGAAAAACTAAAGGTGCAGAAGAGCAGACTATAAGAGGAGAGGGAACAGGAGAGACTGAAGGAAGACCTCCCTATCTTTTTTAAATTAAAGTCAATTAAAATGTGAATTTATGGGAGACCTTTATTTTTAAAATAAAATGTGAAGATTGATGCCTGTCTTACCTATGACCTGGGATTATTGGAACATGGAAACAGGTATTACATAGTTACAAGCAGCTGTTTGAGGATATACAACTTGCCTATCTTGGTCATGACTGTCTCCTGTCATCTTGAAATTTTATTTTAATATTTTTTCCCAGAAGGAAATTAGTTCAAATAAATAAACTAAGCTATATTCATTTTGGTGTTGTTTCATATTTAATAACATTTCCTTGTATAGTCATTCAAGAAACATTCCACATGGAGTAGAAATGAGGCAGAGGAGACCCCAGTATATGTCACAGATTATATAAAAGCCCTCTCCTTAAGTAGTAAAGTCAATTTTACAGAAGTTTCCAGTGCAGATATCAAGGTATTTAATAAGTAGTTGGAATGTCCTTAACACAGATTCAGTATTAAGTTTGGTCTTCTAAAAAGCAAGTATTCCTTCACTTAAAATGACCTTGTGTCATATGTGCAAAAAGGTTGCTTAATGGGACTATATCCATCCATTTGTCTTAGAATGCTGTGCATTTGTTTTAGAATAAGAATTTCTCTTTCATTACATAGGCTATTATTTGCTTTGTCAAATCCCTCTTGGCCTTGAGCACACTCTAGAAATAGGGATTCTTTAGAAATGCTGATAAGGATGTTCTACTAAATATTACCCTTTATAAATCTTTGAGGAGGCTCAGGAATTGGTAAAGCACTGTGAAGGTTTATCCAAGCAGACATACAAATCTGGGCAAATGAGGACACAGCTGGGACATAGCTTAGTCTACCCTCTCAAGGGCCTGTGCTATATAATGCTGATTAATTTCTTTTACTTTGGAAACACAACAATAAATATGTGCTCCTTTGGTTTTTTAACACCTTTATTAATGTCTAATTGATATATTATAATAAACTACACATATTTAAAGTATATAATTTCCTGGTTTTGACATATGTGTATACCCATGAAATAATCACTACAATCAAGATACAAACACATCCATCACCCCCAAAAGTTTCCTGTTGTCTGTTTATTATTTTTTCTTCCCATGACTTGGTGACCCCTCCTCCCAACTCCTGATGTGCTTTCTGTCATAATTCATTTCCATTTTCTGTAATTTGATGTACATGGAATCATATAGCATCTTGTCTGGCTTACTTCATTCAGCATAATTATTTGAAGATTTATCTGTATTGTAGTAGACATTGGTAGTTTATTCCTGTTTATTTCTGGTATAGTTATTGCATTGTACAGGTATGTCATGGTTTGTTTACCCATTCTCCTGTGGATAGGCAGAAGTCTCTTGAACTTAATTTACTTTTCATGACCTTTTGTCTCATGTCTCTGATGTTAATAAATTCTTTGTGAAAAAGTATTTCAAAAGCTAAGTTCTCCACTGCCTCTTAGTCATAGAGAGGAAAGAAGTACCTTAAGAATACACAAGGGTAGAATTACAATATTTATGATAATAATAATAATGTGCTTATGATATGAATAGCACCAGATGAATTTTGTTGCTGTTTTTTAAACTGGACATAGCATCACTAATAATGTGAGCTGTTCCCACCCCATTTTATTTTTAACTATTTTACAAAGCAATTCGTGGCTTACAAAGATGTGACTAAGAACTATTATGATGAAACTTGAATCATCCATTTAATAAATGTTTTGAAGGCTTACTCTATGTCAGGCACAGGACTAGGAATAAGGGGTTCAAAAGTGACAAAAGACACATCCTAGTTCTTTCATATTCAAAAGTGGATTTGTTGTAAGCATAATGAGAAGTTTAAGCATATACACAGGCCCTTTCAAAACCCTGGCTTTGGCAATGTGTTCACATGGTCACATATTTTGTAACGTTTGCAAAATCAATCTATTTTAAAGGCACTGATAAGAACTTCTGTCTTTCTACATTCCAGTTTTCCTACTACATACTTTTTCCCAGGAGGAGTGGCATTGTCAGGGGCAGTTTGGAGATCCAGCTAAGGGAAATTGGTGTTGAGATGTAGATGGGTAGATAGAAACATACATACATACATACTACATATGTGTAGTTTGGATGTAGTAGCACAGATTCATGTGGCTCACAGATAATGCTATATATATTAATTTAGACTAGTCACCCCGAGTTAGAAATGGTATGTAGAAATCCTGCTGCCCACTGTGCTACCTCACTGGGCTCCATGGTCAAAAGGTGAATGTCCATAAATTATTACACAATATAATATAAAGGTGTCCAGTGGTGCTGTACACTAGAAGAATGTGGATGGTAGAGGAAAAATTAGGTTTGAATTGGTCAGACTCAGAAGTTTGGGGGGGTGTTTGTGTGTGTGTGTGTGTGTGTGCATGTATACACACATACAAATATATATATGTGTGTATAAATGGTGTGTGTGTATATATACACATCTATATATATATATACACACACCCATATATATATACACACACACACACCCTTATATATATACATACACATATATATACACACACCTACACGGAGAGAGAGAGAGAGAGAGAGATGTTAGGCTATTAATTAATGAAACTATAATGTTATTTTTCTGTGTATGGGATGTTTGTACTATTTGTCAGCTTTCAATATTTTGTATGTGATGTATTTCCTCATTTTAAGTAAATATTAACAGGTGCACTTGATTTTCTATTTGTAATCTTGGATTATTTTTATTAGAGTTCTTCCCCAACTTATAAATACTTGAGGCAACCAAAAACTAAGATTCATTCCTTTTCATGTCTACAGTTCAGTGGGGAAGATAGACCTGTAAATGTACAATTTAGATACCAGGTTATAAAGGTTAAATAAAAGAACTTCAGGGAGGGCATAGGACCGGAATACTTACTTGGAAGGACAGAATAGACTTCTTGGGGAAAGTGGTGTTAAAGCTGAGGTATAGTTTAAGTTGGTCAAAGATACGTATGTCCTGCGTGTCTGTGTACCTGTGTCTGGGGCAGGGGAGAAAGGTAGGAGGGTGTTAAGAGGTGTTTTTCTTTACCTTTAGAAATACAGATTTTAAAATAGGTGGGTGGTGACACAAGATCAGATTTTCCAGGTTTTTTTTTTTTTACATACATTTTACATACATTAGTTACATACGTATTACATTTAATCCTGAGGGGCATGAAATGCCAAGAATTTAGGCAGAGGGATCATATTTGATTATGTGTCTTCCAAAACTGTTTCTTTCCTATAAGGCAGATGTCCTTAATTCTCTAGAGGCAGTTGTCAAAGAGCACTTTTCAAATGCAGTAGCATTTGGTGAAGGAATGCTCCTCATTGTGGTGAATGATATCAGGGATTCCATTTTAAACACCAATAATGTAGGCCCCACCCAGTCATTGTGGACTTAATCAATATTTGTTATAGGGAGAGGTTCAGAACAATGTTTCTGTCCATTTTCTACTGTTTAATTTACTTTGTGAGCTTGACAGATTATTTCTATCCTCTAAGCTTCCGTTTCCTTATGTTCACAAAAGGGGTAAAAAACCCACTTTATAGATTGTTTTGAGAACAAGAGGATCTAATAAAATAATTAAGAATAGAAGTCCCTAGCATAAAATAGATGTTCAGTAAGTTTCCAACAAATATGCACTTTAAAATTCTACCATTTTAGGATTAAAAATTTAAATGTAAGGTTAGAAGTCATAAAACTCCTAGAAGAAAACATAGGCAGTAAGCTCTTTGAGGTAGGTGTTTGCAATTGTTTCTTTGATCTGTGTCCTCAGGCAAGAGCAGGAAAAATAAACCAAAGAGACTACATCAAACTAAAATCTTACGATCTTAAAATTTTAAGATCTAAGATCTTAAAAAAAAAAAACAAAACACAATGAGATATCACCTCACACCTTTCAGGATGGCTATTATAAAAAGACAAGAAATATCAAGTGCTGGCAAGGATATGGATAAGAGGGAACCCTCATGAACTGTTGGTGGGAATGTAAATTGGTACAGCCACTGTGGAAAACAATATGGAGGCTCCTCAAAAAATTAAAAATATAACTATTATGTGATCCAGCAATTCCACTTCTGGATATTTCTCTGAAGAAAATGAAAATACCAATTAAAAAGGGTATGTGCACCTGTGTGTTCATTGAAACATTGTTTACAATAGCCAACATATGGAAGCATCCTAAGTGTCCATTGATAGATAAGTGGGTAAAGAAGATACACATACACACACATGCACACAAACATATATACATATATACACACAAAAGAATATTCTAATGGAGCATTCCTCAGCCATAAAAAAGAATGAAATCTTGCCATTTGTAACAACATGGATAATAAGAAAGGGTATTATGCTAAGTGCAGTAAGTCAGAGAAAGGCAAATACCACATGATTTCACTTGTATATGTAATCTAAAAAATGAAACAAACAAAACAGAAACAGTTTTCTAGGTACAGAGAACAATCTGGTGTTTGTTGGGGGGGTTGGAGGTGGGTTGAAATAGGTGATGGGTATTAAAAGGTACAAATTTCCAATTATAAAATAAGTAAGTCACAGGGATATAATGTACAGCATAGGGAATATAGTCAATGATATTGTAAGAACTTTGGTGACAAATGGTAGCTAGATTTATCATGGTGACCACTTCCTAATATATAAAAGTGTTGAATCACTATGGTGTACACCTCAATCTAATATGTCAACTACAGTTCAATTACAAAAAAGAAAAGTTCTGTCATTTTATAATGAGATGCTGTACAGCTCTTCTCTTATGTTCTTCATGAGGTACGTTTTGGAGAATGGCTCTCAGAAGATTTTTTTTCCCTAAATTGTAATGTCTCATTGAATCAATTCACTTAATAAATTGAATAATGCTTAGAAGGCCATTAAAAGAGTGATTTTAACAGGTCACTGAAAGCTTATTTTATATCCTTCTGTGAATACTCCGATATTTACTTAATATTCAAGATGATCCACCTCTTTTTAAAAAGATAGGGACCATACCTTCTACAAGATGCTATTCAGTTGTACCATCATTCTGGATGCAGTTTTTGGAGAAGTGGGGTGCATATGAATGTTCTATATCACTGTAGTCTTCATATTGATCTGTCATGGCCAAAAGTGACTTCCCAGAATGCCCAATTTTATTTTGTTTTTATTTTTTATTTTTATTTTTATTTTATTTTATTTTATTTTTTTATTTTGTTTTTAAAAGTAAGCAGTGGTAGGCCAAGTTTTTACAGTACGGATCTGTGGAGGTGGTTTGGGATAATATTTGTCTCAACAACTCCTACTCCTTTGTAATAGTCTTGCTTTGAACATTGCTAGTTCAAAAGTTACCTCCCTGGCCCTAAGGTCAAGTTCCTTTTTTTTTTATATTCCCTTGGTTCCTTATGTCTCAGTTCCCTGTATCTTCTCACTCATTGTCTATTGTTATGTCTGTGTTGCATATTGAACATCTGTCTTTCTAATATATAAGCTATAAGAGTATAGGAACTGAATCTGACCTGCTAAACACTATGTCCCCTTCACTTCTGAAAGTTCTTAGCATATAACGAGTATCCAATAAACTTTTATCAAGTGAATGATGAATGATGATATGAATGATCATTTAGTTAAGAATCAAGATTGCAACCAGAGGGGTGCCTGGGTGGCTCAGTCAATTAAATGTCCAATTTTTGACCTCAGCTCAGGTCTTGATATAAGGGTTGTGAGTTAAAGCCCTGCATTGGGCTCCACGCTGGGCATGGAGCCTACTAAAAAAAAAGAAGAAAAGAAAAGAAATCACAACTGGAAACAATAGTCCTAGACCTTTTAGGATCCATGTAGAAGTAAAAAGTTCTTCAAATTCTAAAGCTGAAGAAATTTTGAGAAGTTAAGAGAGAAATAAATATAGAAGAAATACTGATTTTTTTTAAAGACCCAAGATATTAAAAACAAAAAATGCCTTGCAGAACTTGGTTTTCTCATAAAATTTTAGCATTTGTTTCACTAAATTGAAAAGCAGAGTTTATATAGACAAGCAAATATTTATAAATTGAATTTACTTTGAGCTATTTTTCATCTTTTTTTTACTATGTTATGTTAATCACCATACATTACATCATTAGTTTTTGATGTAGTGTTCCATGATTCATTGTTTGTGCATAACACCCAGTGCTCCATGCAGAATGTGCCCTCTTTAATACCCATCACCGGGCTAACCCATCCCCCCACCCCCTTCCCCTCTAGAACCCTCAGTTTGCTTCTCAGAGTCCATAGTCTCTTTTTCATCTTTAATACAAATTCAGCCCCAAGCTGCTGACCTTTAGAAAAGCAACACTTTTATCATTTGTTGGGTGATGAGATAAAGAAAAAATTATCCATGGTCCAATAAAAAAAAATAGCATTTTTAGGGTGACTGGCCTGGTGTCCCTTAGTGACAGACACAGGGTAAAGAGGAAGAGTGAAAACAAATTTATCTTTGTTGAACATTTATCAGGAGTCAGTCCCCAAACCGGGCACTTTACATGGATTATCTGATTTAATTTCCATAACAGTAATTTGGGGTTAATATTATATTTTCATTTTTTGAAATGAAATACTGAGGCACAGTTGGCAAACAACTTTTCTAAAAGCATTCTTAGTTAAGACAAGGGGGAGTGGGGGGTGCCTTAGGCTCAGGTTGTGATCCCAGGGTTCTGCTTCTCCCTCACCCTCTGCCCTTCTGCCCTGCTTGTGCGCTTGCACGCTCTCTCTCTCTCTCTCTCTCACTCTCGCTTTGCTTTCTCTCTCAAATAAATAAATCTTAAAAAAAAAAAAGACAAGGGGGAGTGAATTGTAAATAGGTTTTTTCCAGGACCCAACACTCAGGATGATGGTCTCACCATGGCACAGGAAACAAAAAAAGCTCTCATTTTTTAAAAAAATTTATTTATTTTTTTATTACTATGTTATGTTAATCACCATACATTACATCATCAGTTTTTGATGTAGTGTTCCATGATTCATTGTTTGCGTATAACACCCAGTGCTCCATGCAGAACGTGCCCTCTTTAATACCCATCACCAGGCTAACCCATGCTCCTACCCCCCTCCCCTCTAAAAGCTCTCATTTTTAAAACAGAAGCTCAGAAACAGCCATATCCTGGAGTCGTTTTCCTCTTTGGAAAAAAAAGGCAACGTCTTCAAAGGCAAAAACTATCTAATCTCTATTCTTTCAGGATATGAACCAGTACTATTCAATAAGGTGACCCACATGTTTAAAATTACATGTTCTAGTAGATGCATTTTTAAAAAGTTAAAAGAAATAGAATTAATTATAATAACATTTTAACTCAAATATATACACAATATTATTATTTCAACATAAGCAATATAAGATTATTAACATAAATTCTTTTCATAGTATATTTTCAGAATCTGATGTGCGTTTTCCACTTGCAGCATATCTGGATTAGCCACATTTCAAGAGCTCACTAGCCGAAGGGCATGGGAACTGCCTTGATGGGCAGCAGAGATCTGGATAGTTCTAGTTAGGACTAAATAAACTGTCTCAGACGGGGAAACATTACACCTTATTCATTAAAATATCAACATGTCCACTGTCATTTCTTCTATATTGCTGACCTTCTCAGTGCTGTTTGAGGATGAGTAACCTAGGTTTTAGAGTCAGGTCTCCATAAATCTCTGCTCTGCCCCTTACTAGCCATGAGTCTTTGAACATGTTATTTAACACGTTTTAGCCTCAGTTTTGCCATTTAGGAAATAGGGAGAATGATGCCTAGCTCACAAGGTAGTGATAAGTTAGATACAAATCTCCTGGCATATGACACTTGCTCCCTAATTAGATGCTCTTAATGCTAAAATTGAATCTCATTTTCTTCTGTGTGGACTTTAATAGAGATTGAGTGCGCTATTCTTGATACAGAAATTCACATAGTTTACTAGTCTACATATGGCACTCCCCCCAGCCTCCAGCCCAGTCCCATCTCATTGCTGTACCCATAATTGTGAATCTGCGTCAATCACTCATTCACACTCTGTGAGTAGATAAAAATTGGTATGGATCTCATACATGTTGATGCATTTATTGTTTTCTCAGACATTGGAGTTTCCTGCAGAATGACATGTGTGGGCTAATTGGGATAATTTATAACCTTTTAAAAATCCCATTAGCTCACTTACAGATGAATACTCTGTAGTATTGAGCTCTTTAAGTATTTAAGCTCTTTAAGGCCCATCTACTATCAACTGGAACAAAAGGAAACTACAGACGTACCCATTCTGTTCCTTCTTTTTTTAAATTTTATTTTATTATGTTATGTTAATCACCATACATTACATCATTAGTTTTTGATGTAGTGTTCATGATTCATTGTTTGCGTATAACACCCAGTGCTCCATGCAGAACTGCCCTCTTTAATACCCATCACCAGGCTAACCCATCCCCCCACCCCCCTCCCCTCTAGAACCCTCAGTTTGTTTCCCAGAGTCCATAGTCTCTCATGGTTCATCTTCCCCTCCGATTTCACCCCTTCATTTTTCCCTTCCTACTATCTTCTTTTTTTTTATTAACATCCTCTGAAACAAATAATACATCCTGTTCCTTCTCCCCAGGTGAAACAGATTATTACAAGTCCCCACATACTTTCTCTTGGTTTCTCCTGGTCTTAAGCTAATTGCATGAGTCTCCCCACACCAATTCTAAAAAGTGCTAAAGGCCCACATATGCTTCTTGAAGTTTCTTACCAACAATATGTAGAAAATGCCTACTGAAGCAGGAGCCGTGTGTTCAAAACTCAGGATTCTGTTTATAGTTTCTCCCACTTCTACCTATCTGAGAAGGCCCAGCTTGTTACTACTCTCTCCCAAAGCTATTACCTCAGAATCAGCTGTTTATCCTCAAAGAACTTATTATCCCCTTCTTAAGAACCCAGTCAGAGATGGTGTGGAGAATTCCAAGTAGAATTATCTCAATAATTTTCCTTTCTTAAAAAGGCATGCTAAAGAAATCAGAAAATTACTCTCAATGTGTAGTTTTGACTTACTCAAAATTGCCATCCTATTGATTGTAGCTTCTGAGTCAAAGTATAGCAATATTTGCATTCTGGCTTTCATTTCCCAAAATAAAACCCAAATTTACAGTAAGATTTTTCTCATATACTGTCTTATCCTTTCAAAACTAGTTAATAAATTAAAATTTGAGAAATATTCACAAAAATGTTATTATAACTTGAATTCTGTATTTTAATAACAAATTAATAAAACATGGTATTTATATGTTTTATAGAGGATCACTGAAAAGAGTCTGTGTGTGCATGTACTCACATGCACATGTAGGTATATGTGCAACTTATATGCTAGTGTACTATTAAAAAAGGTTTGGCAGAAAACAAGAGAAATGGTAGTCTAAATAAGTCCTACAAATATGATCATTTAAAATTCATCAAATATTTTATACTTACTTTAAATTCTTACTGTTAGGTTGTGAACAAAATTGCTTTACTATCTATGTCTTTTATAGATGAGAAAGCTAAGGTCTTGAGTATTTAAGTGGTTTTCTTGGGGATAATTTTTGGCTGAGAAAAAGATGTCACTTCACCTATGCTACCATATCTGTTGAAAACTTATTGGTGAATTAATCAACAATTAACAAGGCATAAGCACCATTTTATAGGTATTCATAAGACTTTCTTTGCTAAATAAAGCCTTTTCTTTGGTTAGAGAAAATACCCTGATTTATAAATGTAAATGCATTTTTGAGGCTACAAACATCAGCTTCATCTCTTAAAAGAGATGGTATTGTTGTACTGGAAAGCATCATTTAATGTCAGCTGCTCATTCTCTATTCATGGCTCTACCACTTTTTGGCAGTCTGACATTGGAAAATTCCCTTTGTTTCTCCTATCTTCACTGTCCTCTAAAACAAGTTAATTCTTGATTCCTTAACTATTTCCTCACAGTATTATAAAGCACAAGTAAATGTGGTATGTCAATGTTTTTTGACAGTATTGAGACCACATGCAAGGCATAAGGCATTCTTACCACTCCTTTGCTCACTGAGCTTGGTAACTCAGTGTGGCTCTGTGCCATAGACATAGGCTTTGGAAATAGATGGTCCTGGATTAGAATCCTTGCTTAGACATTCACTAGATTGGAAATGGTGGAGAGGCATTTAACTTTCTGAACCTCATTTTCTTCATCTGTGAAATGGCTACTTTGACCTCTCAGGGTTATTGTGAAAATGATGCCTGCTAAGAAATACACTCCAATCCCCTGCAGTTGATTAACATGGTAACTGAAAGAAAGCCACTCTGTAACTTACCTTGTGGCAAACTACTGTCACTTCTTTCTCTTTCATTCTATTTGTCTCAGGCAAAAGCAAAGCATATCCAGCCTTTAACTTATAACAAAAACCAACCTCAAGAGATTTAAACATATTTCTCACTTTATAAGGTAG
Source organism: Zalophus californianus (assembly GCF_009762305.2). NCBI lineage: Eukaryota > Metazoa > Chordata > Mammalia > Carnivora > Otariidae > Zalophus > Zalophus californianus. The sequence goes on from NC_045605.1 coordinate 51,581,743, forward strand.
CTGCATTATCCTTTGAAAACAAAGACCAATACATTACCAGTCACTGGCCTCTTAGTTGTCACTATGAGAGTACTCCTCTTCCCTAACCATTTCTCACTTACATTTAGTAATAACATTTGAGAGAATCATTATACATTAGTCAGTGTGGGACCAAAAAAAAAAAAAAAAAAGGAAAGGAAAAAAACAAAAGATATATATAATTAAAAGGGAGATAGTCAAAGATTCAAACTGTTGTTTTGTATGAACACCTTGTTGGCTGCAGCAGGTGCAGATAGACAAATAGATTGCCTATCAGAATATCTGTAAGTGAAAAAACAAACCACCATCACCAGCATTAACAACAGCAAGTAATTTCTGCATCATCTGCCAGAATAGTCTCATATCACTCTCACTGAGTATTTTATTTAGACAGTTATCAGAATTAATTTGCATTACTCAAAGGGGATCAAAGGGCTGAGTTGCATTATTTACATGTCAGCTGTCCTCATTTACTATTTAAAATTATAAATGATCCCTATTCTTAGAGGAACATAGATGAGAACTGCTTTACGACCTGAAAAAAGTCACTACCGTGTGCAGGTGTAACCCACATTAAAGAATCTTCACCATTTCCTTGAGTCTGTCTAGATACAAAAGTTGGTAACAGTTGTTTGAAAATACTTTAATGTAAAACATGAGAAGCACCTCTGTGATGGGAAAAGAAGTGATCATTTAGTGCTTCTCAAAGAGGGCACTATTGACATTTGGGGGGTGGGACAAGTCTTCATTTTGAAGGACATTCTAGCACATTGAAAGATGTTTAGAGGGATGCCTGGGTGGCTCAGTCAGTTAAGCGTCTGCCTTCAGCTCTGGTCATGATCCCAGGACCCTGGTATAGATCCTTCATCAGGCTCCCTGCCTAGTGGGGAACCTGCTTCTCCCTCTACCTTCTGCTCCTCCTGCTTGTGTGCTCTCTCTCTCTCTCCCCTGACAAATAAATAAATAAAATCTTAAAAAAAAAAAAAAGATGTTTAGAATCCTTGTCTTAAGATGTTGGCGGGGATGTGGAGAAAGGGGAACCCTCCTACACTGTTGGTGGGAATGCAAGCTGGTGCAACCACTCTGGAAAACAGTATGGAGGTTCCTCAAACAGTTGAAAATAGAGCTGCCATACGATCCAGCCATTGCACTACTGGGTATTTATCACAAAGATACAAATGTAGGGCTCCGAAGGGGTACGTGCACCCCAATGTTTATAGCAGCAACGTCCACAATAGCCAAACTGTGGAAAGAGCCAAGATGTCTATCGACAGATGAATGGATAAAGAAGATGTGGTATATATACACAATGGAATATTATGCAGCCATCAAAAGGAATGAGATCTTGCCATTTGCAACGACGTGGATGGAACTGGAGGGTGTTATGCTGAGCGAAATAAGTCAATCAGAGAAAGACATGTATCATATGACCTCACTGATATGAGGAATTCTTAATCTCAGGAAACAAACTGAGGGTTGCTGGAGTGGTGGGGGGTGGGAGAGATGGGGTGGCTGGGTGATAGACATTGGGGAGGGTATGTACTATGGTGAGCGCTGTGAATTGTGCAAGACTTTTGAATCACAGATCTGTACTTCTGAAACAAATAATGCAACATATGTTAAGAAAAAAGAAAAAAGAAGATAGCAGGAGGGGAAGAATGAAGGGGAGTAAGTCAGAGGGGAAGACGAACCATGAGAGATGATGGACTCTGAAAAACAAACTGAGGGTTCTAGAGGGGAGGAGGGTGGGGGGATGGGTTAGCCTGGTGATGGGTATTAAAGAGGGCACATTCTGCGTAGAGCACTGGGTGTTATGCACAAACAATGAATCATGGAACCCTACATCAAAAACTAATGATGTAATGTATGGTGATTAACATAACAATAAAAAATTTAAAAAAAGAATCCCTGTCTTAAATACTTTGGGACAACCAAAAAATATCGCCCACACACATTTTTAAATCCTATCTATGGGGGTATTATATTTCCTAGTTGGGAACTACTGAGATAAAGCAAGGTAGGGATCATCTGGACACTAAGAGCCCATCTTTGGAATCAGAAGGATCTGGATTTGACTCTTGGCCACATAAACTTATTAGCTCCATAATCTTGGTTATTTAAATTCCCTGAGCCTCAGTTTTATCTGCCTTCTTGGGGATTAATAAATTAATGCTAGTAAAGTCATTGACATAATGCTTGGCATATAAGAAATCCTCATTTAATGGGTAACTAACTTGTATAGACCTTGACAAATGTATTTTAATAAAAATTATTGGCTCAAAAAAAAAAGGTAGCTAGTTCAGTCAATAGGGATGATGGTAGTTGTCACGGGGGAAATAGCACTGGTGGTAGTTGTGGTACAAAGGAGGTACCGTGTTTAAGATTTTACCTGTAGTGCCATACTGCCTCAGTTGGAATATCAGTGCCACTATGCTATTTGGGCTAATTCCCTATATGCCCTATGCTTCAGTTTCCTTATGTTAAATGAAGACCATAATAGTGTGTTCTGTAATTTGTTGTAAAAAACAAATGAGTATAAATGCTACAAAATGAATCAAGTTTAGAGTTGCCTGTGAATTCAGTGGAGACAGGAGAAGAATGGATCATTTGACTTTCTGCTTCCAAAATCTTAAGCCACATTAACTTCAATTGTTTTTGGGCTGCTGGCTCAGTAAAGTAGTTAACTAGTCAATTCCTCACAGAAGGTATGTCAAGGTGGCTCAACTGAAGGTGCTGTTGTTTTCTCTGGTAATGAAATCTGGCTCAGACAGTCTTCACTTTCAAGAGAGTTTCGTATTTAAGATGTATTGTAGATTCTAGCGAAGGTAATTCATTCTCAGAATACCAAATAGCCATGATTATACAAGACCTCTTAGATGTGGTACAACATGAAGGATACAGAGAGAGTTTGTGTGAAATCCTAAAGGGGAAGAATGAAGCTGTTAATAGTTCAGCTTCAACATATCTGCAGATACCTATGCTTTCAACCGTAAAGAAAATAAATTGTCAGAATGTTTGTAATGTTAAGCACTTTGGGATTAATAGAGTATGTAAATCACTTTGATGAATAGTAGTTATTTGCTAATTTTGCCTCATGATTATAAAGGTGGTATGTTTTGTTTTGATTTTCTATATAATCCTCAAACTTTATGGTCCAATATGAATTTTAAAAGACAACTGGGAATTGATTTTTCAAATGAGAATTTAGGCTGTTATCTGGGTATTTCATACAAAATTTGCAACACCTACTCATAAATGTGTTGTTGATCATCACCATATTAAGTTGCTTCTCAGAACCTATAATTGTTAACAGATAAAGATGTGATGTCCTAGAATGCAGGCGTTTCTTTTATCATAATGTCAGTCTTTTTCCACCTTGGAGTAATTTTTATAAAAGTAATGATGTGGTATTTCAAAAGGATGATTTAACTCCTTTTAAGATTCCATTTATTTGTTTATTGAGTGACTACCTAATCTATGCTACATGATGCCTAGCCTAGTCATATTGAAGATATGGACATAAATGAAACAGTTTATACGCACAGAGGGGTTTGGAAGAATCATATATTTGATAAATGTACTACACTGTGAAAAACGCAATAAAGGAAAGTAGGAGGTACAGGATGGAATCAAAAAGGATAGAGATGGTGATGCCTTACGATGTCTTACAATATCCCTTATATAAATAACTCAGAAGAATCAGGCAATTTCACAACTAGGAATTAATCTTTCTAGCCTTTTTTCCTACTACTTCCTGATATGCATGCCATGAGTGTTGTTTAGTAAGGACATGGGATAATGTAGACTTTCCAGTTATATAGACAATGATCCAGTTCTTCCTGCCCCACATACTAGCTGTGTGGCCTTGGGCAAGTTATTGTATTTTCCTTAGCTACAGTTCCTTTATCTGTAAAATGGAAAAAGTAAAATACCTGTTAGGGTTGTTGTGAAGATTAAATGCAGTGATTCATATAAGAATGACAAAGTATTTAATAATTATTAGCTGTAATTATAGCTGACAATTTTTCTACTTTGTATTTTATCATGAGCCCACTATTTTTCTACTTTTAAATGTTAATTATAGTTTGCTTGTTTGAAATGCATATGCTTCTGTATTTCTACCTATTGAAATCCAAGGTCTTAAAATGTTACCTTGTCTTCAATGCCTTTTCAGATTTCTTCCAAATGTATGAATGTAATACAATCACTTATTGAATATGTTCCATTTTTTCCTCCCCACAACCATATGTACTGAGGACCAGAGTATAACATATTACTCAACATAGTGCCTCAATACCAATTAGCTAGAAAATAGACCCTCAATACTTATTTGTTGAAATAAATTAAGCTATAGACAGGTAGTTAATAGTTACTGAGTTTTGTTCAATCAAATGTTGTACCTCCTGCATTTTCATGCATTGTATGTTGAGCCCGTCTAAATGATTTTCTGTACCAACTTCAAACTATGTAAGTTTAGGAAAGGGCACTTCAATCCATCCAACAATGGCTCCACCTACAAACCAGCCGTTCAGTTTACATGCATCACCACCTTTGCTTGTAAAGTAATATTCATTTGTGGAAATATTTTAATATTTTATTCACTTTGCCTTTATTACTTTACACAAATGGATGGAACAGATAAAACTGAAATTGCTGAAACTGGTGAGGAGAAGCATAGGTTTCATAAAAATATAATTAAGGCAAGATGGAGATCATTAGGCTTGCCTCAACTTTAGCCTCTATCAGGCATTCACTGGCCTTAAGCCCAATCAACTGTGTGTTCAGTTACAAAGGAGAAGGATAAAACTGAAGTGCACAATGCTAGAAATATACCATTAAACAATGTGCCTAAAAAATAAGCTGCCATTAGAGATTTTATAATTGGTTTTAGCATATTGGGAATGGAACACCTATTAGAATCTGTGAGTCTTTTGTTTAGCTTGTGAACATTTACCATACTATGAAAGTTGGAGATTGTTTGCTATTTTATTCCTTTTTATAAAACAAAAAATTGAATTGATGTAAACTTTAAGTTGCCAGTATTTAAAGGTATAAAGAATATCTTCTATCCCCAAGTTTTACTCCCCTCCCAGACATTATTATTCTAACACTAAATGTCAGCTTGGCAAATTTCATAAAAAACTTTTGGATTTAGTGAAATTGTTTAATAAACCATTTCTGTCTCTTGTAAGTGCATCTCAGTTGTGGATAGAAAAATAAATCAAACCCAGAAACTTTTAATTTGATAGAGATTGTAGTCATTAACTTAAATCTTTTTTTGAATTTTGTTATATGATTATTATCGATGAATTCAGTATCTATTTCTGCAACACTTTTTTTTATTAATATGCATGTCCTAATAAAAAAAAAAAAAAAAACACCTAGACCATCTCTGGAAGAGAAATTGGATTTCTTTCATATATTTTTCCATTCAAAAGCATACATTATCTAAATGTGTAAGATGCAAGGTAGCTGTTTTATTGTAGACTAATGTGAATGTAAAACACCTGGGAATCTTTTTAAAGTTTTTTTTTTTTTTTTTATTTGAGAGAAAGAGAGAGAGAGGAGAGGGGCAAAGGGAGAGGGAAAGAGAGAATCTTAATCAGACTCACTGCTGAGCAAGGAGCCCCACTCAAGGCTCTATTCCAGGACCCTGAGCTGAAATCAAGAGTTGGACTCTTAACTGACTGAGCCACCCAGGCGCCCCCTGGGAATCCTTTTAGAGCACAGATTCTGATTTTGTAGGTCTCAGGTGAGGCCTGAGATTCTGCATTTCTTTCTTTTTTTTTTTTAAGATTTTATTTATTTATTTGAGATGGAGAGGGAGAGAGAGAGCACGAGTGATGGGGAGGGGCAGAGGGAGGGGAAGAAGGAGACTTCCTGCTGAGTAGAGAGCCTGACGTGGGCCTCAATCCCAGGATCCTGAGATCACGACCTGAGCCAAAGGCAGAAGCTTAACCAGCTGAGCCACCCAGGTGCCCAGAGATTCTGCATTTCTAACAAGTTCTCAGCTGCTGCTGCTGCTGCTGGTCTGGACATATTTAATAGCAATTGGGTAGAGCACCAAATTATGTAGTCAGAAAATTTTACTTCAAACATTACATCTATAGCTAGCTATACAAATTAGGATAAGTCACATCACTCACTTTTTCCATCTCTGTTACTCTTACTTTTGTCTAGGCCACTGTCTTTTCTCAACTACATCATAGCCTCTTCCCCATTTTCTCAGCATCTGCCCTTGCCCGTCTCCAGTCCACTCTCCAGACCACAACACAAGCAATACTGCTTAAAAACACTAAATCTTATCCTATAGCCAACCACCTAAACCTCCCTTAACAGTTTTTAATGACTCTCCTCAAAGATAAAGTTCCAAATTATGAACATAAGCTAGAAAGCCCAGCCTGCCTCTCTCATCTCATCTACTTCTCCATTCCCATTGTTCGTTAGGTTTCATCAAATGGGCTTTTTCCTTTGTTGGCTAGTGTGATCCCCAAGCAAGCAGAAACATATAACCTAGAAACTGGTGAGATATGCAAATTCTTAGATCCCACCCTTGAAACTTTCTCCAACTAGACAGGGACTCTCCCATAAAGACCGGGCCTATCAGGTTTTGTTTCTTTCTGATTCTCCAGCACTCAGAACACTGCCTGGCACAGTGTAGGTTTCCAATAAAAAATTTTGATTAAAAGAGAGAATAAATCACTATAACCTCTATATTATTTCTTTCTTTATCTGTAAAATAGACAAAATATTACTTCCCTCTCAGGTTACTTCAGATTTATTAGCATATATGAAAGTAGAAAGGAGAATGCCTACTTTAAAGATATTCAGTTTTATAAAGCATTTTTACATCATTTTCTCAATTATGCATATATTACTTGCTTTTAGTAAAACACAGTTATTATGTGCAGCTTTGTACATTAAGTCACTCACTCACATATACAACATTGGATGTTTGCTAACACTATTTCTTCAACTTGGGATCGTATTCCCTCAATCTGAATTCTAGCAGGTACACATTCTTAAAACCTTTACTGATTGCATCTGACAATTGTTTCCTTCTAGCTTCTGGTGTACCTTAAGCTTTCCTCTTCCAAAGCACTTACAACATTTAAAAATAGAAGTGCTTTTCTTATTTCAAAAGGAACATAGATTTGTTATAGAAAATATTTTAAAAATGCTGATAAGTAAAAACAATACCTTAGTTCCTACCGCAATCAAGAACTTTCATGATAACATAACCTCCCAAGCTCTTCCATATTCTTTAAATTGAAAAAAAATTGCTACAGTTTAGGTAAATTAGTTCCAAATTATGTCCGTAAGATTTTTTTATCATATTAGCTAGTTGGTATCATGCCCTATTAACATGAATTCTCTTAACATATTGTAAGAGGGTGTGTTTAATCAAATGTATTTTGCAAGTATTTTTTTAAAGAAGTAATAAAACAACACAAGTCATTTGGATGTAATATTGTATTGCAATCAGGTAACACAGTAAGGACTGAGTTCTGTAAGAACACTTGATCTACAGTAGATTTCCCTTGTATTCTCTGAGCCACTTTCAGCTCTGCTCCCAAGGGAACATCTAAATGCACACAGCTACTTCCTCTTGCTGTTGTAGAACCAATTAAATTAATTTGTTGGAAATAACATTGTCTATCGCTCTCACTGTGCTAGATTAGATTCTCTCTGAATCTTCCTGGGTTTCACTCTGCAATGTGTATAACACTATGAATTTTAGTGGCAAGAACTGCAGTCTTCCTTTGTTTATATATTTTAAAAAAATTGATTTTAACTACTCCCAGGAAGTAGAGCTTTCTCAGACACCTGCATTTACTTTACGAGACTGTTGCATATATTTTCTGATACTTTAGTATCATTTAGGACAGCAAGAAATAGAAAGAATACAGAGATTCTTTCACATTATATGTATATCACTAACTTTGGGAATTCTTTCCCATACCATCAGGGAGAAGGAAATTCTATGTAGGACAAGATGCTATGTGATAGGATAGGGAATTGTAGGTGGATGAAATAATCTAAGTGAGTTTTGTATATTGTGTCATAATGCCAAATTCATCTGTTCACTAAATGAACATTTATGAGCACTGCTCTAAAACAGGTCTTATGTAAGATACATAGGATACCTGTAATAGTTATATATATATAATATATGTATATCTTTATAATAAAGTAAATATATTTATATATAAATTATACACATATATTTAAAAATATATAAATTATAAATATACATATATATTTAAGACAATACAAGTCATTTGCATGTAAAATTGCAGTTTCTGGATTCAATGGTTATGGAGTGGGAGAGTAATATCTAAGGACAAGGGCAACTGGGGTTGGGTTTAGTGATTTTGAGGCCAGAATATTTATTTCGAGATGAAAAGCCACAGTAGTAGAAGGCTAAGAGGTAAGCAAGGAACAGATATTTAAGGGACTTCTAAAATACACAATTTTGACATTTGGCTGTAGGCAACAGGGAGGCATCCTGTTACTCAGGATACTGTCATTGAATAGTTTACTGTATAGTAAAATAGGGTCTCTTTAAAGTTCTTAGATTTTGCATGCTTGGGTTTGTTTCGGTTTTGTTTGATGGTTTTCTGTAATTGACAAAGACAGTGTTTCCACATCCCAGGAGACTAACTTGCTTTATTGGGACTAGGAAACAAGAGGAATGAATTTAAACACTGACTTTGCCATTAACTAGTGATGTAGCCTGAGACAGAAGTACTTTTCTTTTCTTCTGGGGGTTTCAGTCTCCCTGTCTGCAAAGCAGGAAGGGGAGTGCTATTGGAATAAATAGCATTGAATGTCCTTGGATTGTTCACTTTCTGTGATATCTTGTGACTACCACTAACAACTCTTGCCTTTTGTCTTTTATTTTATTTTTTATTTTTATTTTTTAGAGAGAGAGAGAGAGAGAGCAGGACCACACATGCAGGTTGGCAGGGAGGCGCAGAGTGAGAGGGAGAGAGAATCTTAATCAAACTCCCTGCCCAGTGCTTGGAGCCCTACGCTGGGCTTGATCTCACCACCCTGAGATCATGACCTGAGCCAATATCAAAGGTCAGACACTCAATGGACTGGGCCACCGAGGTGCCCTGCTTTTTGTCTTTTAGAAGATAATCCAGACTAACACTAATTCCAGGTAATATAAAACCCAAACTAGAATTAAATAGGATTTTGAAGTTTGCTTTCACTTAGAAACAAAGTTCAAGAAGAAAAAAATATTATATGCTGCTACTACATACTAAATGACTTTGGAATTTGTATATTTTTGAAGATTGCTGCCCCAGTTGTTTTTGTTGTTAAAGCTTTTAGTGGGTTGCCTGGATTCGTCAGTTAAGCGTCTTCCTTCAGCTCAGATCATGGTCCCAGGGTCCTGGGATCAAGCCCCTTGTGGGGCTCCCTGCTCAGTGGGGAGTCTGCTTCTCCCTCTCCCTTTACCCCTCTCCCTGCTTGTTCTCTTTCTCTCTCTCTCTCTAATAAATAAAATATTTTTTTAAAAAAGCTTTTAGTATTACTTAAAATTAAACAAGTCAATTTCTGTTTGGAATTTTTAATAGTGTTTGGTACATAGTAAGAGCCCAGTAGAAATGATCTTCCTGATATTGTTGCTTATAAGAAATGAATAAGCTAAATTTAGTATGTAAAGTACACAATACAGTTTCCTCAAAAATGCTAGTTTCTACTCACCTTATAGGGCCCTTGTCAACCTGTGGATATCTATGTTGCTATTTGCCTATACTTTTTTAGGTGATTTTCTGTAGCACCTGATCTATTTCATACCATAGGTGGCTGAGCTTCAGTAGTGGGTAGGTGAGTCAGTCTGAAAACTGCAGATTATGTTAGACATCGGGGCATTGGGGGCAGAAATTAAAAGGTCTGTAGAAGATAGAAATAGAAAACTATATTTGATAGCCTCAATATTTTTGACAGACTTCTCTCTGGTTCATGAATTAGGGAGGCAGAAAGATGGTTATTAAGATACCTGACGTAGAGGTCCGACTTTTACCATTTTTTCACTCAGTGCATAGCAAACTAAGCCAGTGCAAAAGTAGATTTTATTATAATGGCCAGAACCCTTGCTAGACACAGATGAACCTCAACCCAAAGGGAGGAAGGAAGCCCTCTTGGAAGAGAAAAAAAATTCACTTTAAGAACAGGAATAATACATTCCAAAATTGGATGATAAAATGTTGCTTATATTTAACTAATATAGATTGTCATTTAAGAATTTGGGGAAGGATATGACCTAAACTGTGCTTATTGCAAGCTCTGCAAAACCTTCATCAGTTGGCTTTGCTTTCACCTAAGCTAGAATATGATTTTCAGTTTTTCTATGTCTAAAGTGAGTTTTGGAGTGAGATTCTTTACTTTATTACAGCTCTTGCATTCTCCTCTTTATGTCTTCCTCTGACACTGTTCCCTCTGCATATTTGCACACGAGAAAATTGTAGAATTGTGGACATTTCAGATGTTCTGCCAGCAAAGGGAAAGCGATCTGAGGGTCAGTAGGCAGCAAGCAGTAGCTTTTCACCTTACCTAATTTACCTTACCTATTATTTGCCTTATCTTTGTGTCTGTAACTCAAGCCACTCCCTCCTTCAGGAAACCCTGAGTCCAATACTAAGAGTAAGAATTCAGGACATCCCAGTTATTTTTTACAGTGAAGTCCTGGACTTTTTGCTCTTCTCCAGCTATTCCTATATGTTGGTGTTGTGGGGGTGGTAAATAACTCTAATATTTGCCTGTGTCTTCTTGTTTTAAGCTCCTTGTTCACTACTGGGACCTTGGCACTGAGAAAAGAAGCCCTTTTCCAGTTTGACTTGTGCTGCTTTGTTTTGGCCTTGTACTTTTCCTCTGCCTTGTTTCCCCAACTGGATCTGGACATTTAACTTTAACTGAAATAACATCAATGGGTTTCATAAGCAATCAGCTTCCCAATCAGTCACTTTAAAAATGCTCTCAGGCTAGAAACCATGATGTTAATTGGCCTCTAACCAAGCAAGACACCCTGCTTCATAACTGTGGTGGGGATTTCTTAGAGTCATGTTTACCTATATCACAGACTTTCCCTGGAGGTTGATGCTTGAAAATTTTCTTCTCCACTTACCTAACTAGAGTGAGAGTACTTGGATGGCATACACGAGGACCCAGTGTCTTTTGCACCTTTATTTCTATGATGATTGCCACAGGGGATGCTTGGTGCTGGAAACTATGGTGGGCGCTTGTGGTGAAATATATAGGTAAGTAAGACATGGCATCTGCCTTCAACCAATTCACAGCTTAGCTGTGGAGATAGGCAGGAAAACATATATTAGACATTTGAAAAATAAATACTATAATAAATACATGAGCGAAGTCCTAGTAACAAGGTTAGTGTACAGAGAATAGCAGTAGCTTACAGTAAGTATGACAAGCCAAACTGAACTCCTGAGAAACACATAAAAGGAGTAAGTCATTTTTCCTGAAGAAAGAGTAGAGTTACTACCTTAAAGACGTGATACTTGAGATGGACTTTGAAAAAAGAGTTTGATAAGTTCAACTTTGTTGATGTTTGTACCTGTTTATACTAATTAAATAATTCTCTGGAAATCTGGTTAACATAACCAAGTTGGAAATAGAGGCAAGGACCACATTGCAGAGAACTTTGCATGCCATGTTCAACATTATGAAATGATAGTTTTCTCTAAATCTAGCTTGTTGCTTTTGCTGTTAATTCTCAGTCTGAGTTTGAATTTGTTGTGAAGCATTCAGGCCATGCTCAACTCCAGCTAAAGATGCACAGATTAAAAAGCAAATAGTAGAGTAGGAGGTTCCCCATTACAAACCTATGGTTTCTAGAGTAGACAATCTTCATTATAATGTCAGAGAAATTGGGCCATATCACAGAGCCCTAAAAGGCCTTCACTCCCTGTTGTCTCCTGAGAGTTACACATCCAGAATATAAAGGCAACATTTTTGCCTTTGACTAAAGCTCTGTGGGAGCCCCTTCTGTCAAACTAAAATGACAGAGACAGAATGATGCTGCTCACTAATTCAGATCTTGATATAGATCGTCTGAGGATAATTTGTAGGAAATATAACCAAATCTATAGGAAAGATACCCAAGTAAAAGAAAGAGAAGTCAAAACCAGCCTGATACATACAATCAAAAGTTAAACTATGGGGGCACCTGGGTGGCTCAGTTGGTTAAGTATCTGCCTTCAGCTCAGGTCATGATCCCAGAGTCCTGGGATTGAGTCCCGCATTGGGCTCCCTGTTCTGTGGGTAGCCTTTGTTTCTGAGATTATTAGTGTAGGTTGAACCCTAATAAACTGTCATTTTGTAGGTCAAAAACATTCATAGCATTGTTATGCACAGATTTGGGTTCTTTGAATCACATGTTTCTTTTTTACCTGCTGTGAGTTTATAGTGCACTAGAATTTTCAAGTATGGCTTTTCTGTTTACATTTCATAAGTAATATATATTCTGTCTTGGCATTGAGGAATTGCCACGACCCTAATGGTTCCGATTAAGTATCCTTGCCGAATCAACTGCAAAGGAGCCCAAACTTATTTTCCCATTCCCTACTCAAGCAAAAGGAGAAAAAAAAATGACCCATTTAAGATTGGAATACTACTATATCCCCCCCAACTCACAGATGAATAGATCTGTAATGAAGTGCAATTTTCCTCAGAAAATAAACTCCAACAAATGGAAAATTGGGGTTACGGTGCATGCATTGCGAAGTAATAGTCACTTAAGTATTGAATACAGCCAAAGGACAATTTGAAAAGATGAAGGACATTCAAGCAAGAAACTAGAAATCTGGCAAAGGTGAGAGGGGGTCCACTGGAAACTTTATTGAACAGCGATTGCAAGTGTAACAGTGAAATAATGATTCAGTTCTGCAAGATGGAAGGGGTTGACAGGGCAAAGTGCATCCTGGTTCATGTCTAGACAATAGGTATGTATAGGCCATGGTCCAATGGGTGACTTCACAGGAGTAAAATAAAAAAACAAAACAAAACAAAACAAAATAACAATGAATTGATTAAAATAGAAGCAAGAAGCTTCAAAAATTAACCCAGCACAGAAAATGAAAAATCAAAACAAATTCTGTCTCCAAATGTACATATTTAGGGTTTTCAAATGCTCTGAAAACACTTTATTTTTAGATCATGTATTCATGAAAACCAGATTTATTAAATACAGTACTTACCATGTCCCAGGCATAGGAACTTGTTAGGGTCAGCAAGGAAGAAAATGGATGAGGTGTCTTTGCTCATGGAGCTTCAAACTAATAACTTTCACCTGATTCCAATGAAACACACCATACTTTGTTTCTGAGATTATTAGGGTAGGTTGAACCATAATAAACTGTCATTTTTGTAGGCAAAAACATTTGAGTATTGACAATTTTAAAGGTATAGCCTAATATTATCCTATAACCTTTGTTTGAAAGGTGGAAGCCTTTTAAGTAAATGTTCTTTGCTGTAAGAATATTTTTCCCTCCTAACCAGAATTTTCTTGTTTTCAAAAATGAATCAACTTTATTATTGCCCCCCAAGACTCACTTGAAATCTCCAAATTAAATACTATTTTATGTTATAGGGGATGTAACTGTGTTCACCTTCATCTACTAGGGGATCAATATGCTATAGCACACACTTCCTAGAATTAATCACTCAATTGAGATTCCTTGTGTCAGGCACAGTTTTAGAAATCTTGGTGATTCCTTAAATCCAGAATAGCACCCCCATTCCTATATAGCTTTACTCTGTAAGGAAACCTTTTACTGAGATTCTATAAATTTTATTCTGGAGTAATTCCATCTTTCCTATGTCTGAGACCAAGACCTTTACTCTTAACTGTTGGGATATATCTCTTATTCATTACGTTGAATGGGTTGGGTCATCAATTAATGGGTCATATATTAGTATGATTGGGTTGTACCCCTCCCCCCCATCCCCTAACTACAACTGCCAAGCTATTTCTCTAATACAATAGTATGGTACCAGACCAGCTATATTAGCATCAGCTGTGCAAACACCAAGCTCCACCCCAAACCTACTAAATAAGAAACTTTGGGGCTAGGGCCCAATCATTCTGTTTGGCAAGCCCTCCAGGTAATTCTGATGCAGCACTTAAGTTTGAGAACAACTAATCTAAAGCAGTAGTTCTCAGTCTTGACTACATACTGGGATCAGCTTAGAGAATACCAGTAAGTATTGATACCTGGGTCCTAACCCTGGTCTTATTGGTAGGGGTGCCAGATGGGTTTATTAAATAAGCTCTCCAGATATTACTAATGAATAGCTAACATTGAAATGCACTGGTTTACCAAAGTTAATAGTTTTCACATAGTTTCTATGATTGCTACCGGTGAAGTCAAGCACTAGGCTTATCTTGGGAGGTGAGGTTAGAAGGTACAGAAATAGATTACGGAATTTAGGTAAATTGTTCAATCCTTAACCGGTTTCTTTACATGCTTTACAGACATGTGTAGATGAAGCAGATGAAATGCATTCTATATGCATCTACCAACGTGGGACTTAATTTCTCAGCTCTTCAGAGACTTTGCCATATGGCCTCCACACTACTACTCCCTTCCCCTTATGAAGGCCTGAATTACTATAACTCCTCTCTTCTCTTTATCTCCTGCTATCTGCAACTTTTTGACTCCCCTCTGACCTCCTCCTTCCTTTTGCATCTTGGAAATCCTCAGGTCTCTGGCATAGACCATGGGCATGGGACACAGTTATTTTCTCCCTTCACTATTTTATCCCCTTGTAAAGGAAGGAGAGAAACTTTGATTGTAAGGTTGGAAGATGTGGGGAGGACCTAGTAATGACCATGACTTTGGATCAAAGTTAGGCAGAATTGAACAACTGAGTATTGCCCAATAGATCTAGGTCAGGTGGGAATGGAAATCCATCCTAGCTCTGAGAACCAAATGATATTATAGGTGGTAGGGGTGCAACTGGGATGGCAGTTTAAGAGGTGTGTGTAAGGAATTCCTTTCTCTAATTATACAAAATATCTTGAGGTTGGCAGGATAGGGGAGCAATTTTCTTGGTGAAAAAGGCACCTTTAGGTCAGGGAGGCTCTGGTGGCTACTTACTTGGTTTTCTTCTTTCTGAATTTTGTGTTCTTTCCCAGATAACTAACAGTGCACAGGTCGAACAACTACAAATTAAATGTAATTATTTATATTCTCCCTGCTTTAGATATTATTTTATTGCAAAATATCTTTCTCCTTAATCTGTTCTACTACTGTATTTGCGATATTTTAGCATATTTGCGATGTTTCATGTGTCGGTTTGCCCTTTTCCAAAGTCTAAATTGTTGTCTTTTTCCTTTGAATGCATTGGATTGGGGGGAAGGGTCTTTGGATCACATAGGGTTAGACCGGGGGAAGTCTTCTGTACTAAGAGAAGTCAGATTCTGCAGGAGAGGAGAGAAGGAAGGCTCTAGCTTAGACTTGGAAATGTGACACTCTTAACGTGGAATCACCCATGTAACCATCAGTAAATTGAAAGGCTGAATTTTTAATATTCCTTGGTTCAGTCTTGGAATGAAGTTAATGGTTTGGGCTGGAATGAGGGGGTAGAAGAAGGGTGGGGAGAGCACAGAAGAACAAATGAATATGCATGAAATGTAATTTTGAGGCCATTTTATAGTATCTAGTAAATTAACCCTTCCAGTGAATTAGAATGGAAGAATCCAAGTCTTTCCCCAGTGTGAACCATTTACTTTTCTCTCAAGGTTAGTATGTTTAACATGGATAAAATAACCTTTTCTCTTTGCTTTTTTAAGTCCTTTACTTTAATCTCGTGAAAAGCCTTTGCTCAGAGAACACTTTCAGTCTGAATTGGCGTTGACAGAATAGATAGAAAAGACTAAATGGTCTCATTTTTTTTTACCCTTTCAAAAGCATAAGAGTCCCAGCTTGCAAAAATTAAGCAGCCAAGAATATTTGATGCTTCATTTTGAAATGTCAGACCTTACATAAACCTTTCCCAAAGTAACTATAGGTTTTTGCCCTAGACACATTCATAGAATTTTTATTACTGAAAAGTGACAACTCTTTCTTTTCAGTGAAGCTACATCTTCTAACTACCACCTAATTCCTCATAATTTGCCTTTTTTACCCTGGGGATACCAAACTCTAAAGAATGGAAAGGTATCAAAGGTCAGGGTAAATGTTTATAGGAATCTTAAAAAAAAAAAAAAAAAAAAAAAAACTGTTGCTGAGGGCACCTGGGTGGCACAGTCAGTTGAGTGTCTGACTTTGGCTCAGGTCATGATCTTGGGGTCCTGGGATGGAGCACCACATTGGGCTCCTGGCCCAGCAGGGAGTCTGCTTGTCCCTCTGCCCCTCCCCTTTCTAGTGTTTTCTCTCTCTCAAATAAATTAAAACAAACAAACTGTTGCCAAATAGCTTTAAGTTTCAGCAGTTGTGATTCATCAGTTTCTTGGGAGTGGGGACATTTTTTTTACAAACTTTTTTTATTATTATTTTATGTTAATCACCATACATTACATCATTAGTTTTTGATGTAGTGTTCCATGATTCATTGTTTGCGCATAACACTCAGTGCTCCATGCAGAACGTGCCCTCCTTAATACCCATCACCAGGCCAATGCATCCTCCCACCCCCCTCCCCTCTAGAACCCTCAGTTTGTTTTTCAGAGTCCATCATCTCATGGTTCATCTCCCCCTCTGATCCCCCCCCCATTCTTCCCCTCCTGCCATCTTCTTCTTCTTCTTCTTCTTTTTTTAACCTATAATGTATTATTTGTCTCAGAGGTACAGATCTGTGATTCATCAGTCTTGTACAATTCACAGTGCTCACCATAGCACATGCCCTCCCCAATGTCTATCATCCAGCCACCCCATCCCTCCCACCACCCCCACCACTCCAGCAATCCTGTTTGTTTCCTGAGATTAAGAATTCCTCATATCAGTGAGGTCATATGGGAGTGGGGACAGTTTAAGCATGGATGCCTTAAGTAGGACTAGTTTGTACCAAATGAAGAGAATTTTCGATAGCAGGCAAGCTTGGCTTTACAGACGTGTAGATGAAGCAGATGAAATACTTTGGCACTGATGGGAATGTGGAGCTCTCAATTTTCTCTGTGCTGTGATGCTTTTATTGTTCTCATTAAACATATTATTAATAGACAGTTTTTATATTTATATTTACCAATGACTACAAATTGGCATTTATACACGCACGAGATTTGACAGGCACTTATTAGGGAGTCTTCATATCTATCACTGTTAACATTTACGTAAGGTTCTCCAAGTCTCTGTTTTAAGCAAGTATTTTTCAACATTTGTTTGGATTCACTGACAGTAATAGCTAATAATAATGGTAGTGAGGTGCCAGGCATTTTTTTTTTTTTGTATTATTTCTAATCCTTCCAACAATCCTGAAATTTAGATGTTACAATCTCCCTTTTAAGATGGGAAAGCTGAGTTTGAAGAAGTAACTTGGCCCATGTCGAGGACATGCCAGGTGGAAAAAGAGGTGAGGATTCAAACCTGGGTCCGTGCAGAGACAAATCCCTGCTTTTGTATCAGCATCTTAATTTTCTCAGGCATGAGATCATTATTCCAGGAGAAGTTAAACTTCACTGAGAGCCCAGTCACATTTTGTCACTTGCGAAGCCTGTGGACGTTAGACCGTGATTTCCATTAAGGTAGGACTGTGTCTCTTTGGCCCTTACGTATTTCCTGTATCCAGCACTATGCCTGTAGCCCAGTGACTATGCAGTAAACATTTTTTTAATGAGTGAATAAATAAGAGAATAAATCGGCTTCCATATCTGTCGATAAAAAGGTATAGGATTCACCCAGGGCTGGATTCCCAACTCTGCTTCATAGCTTCTTTGCTGAATAAACTTGGAAAAGACACTCAACTCTGCTAAATCTCAGTTGTCTCATCTGCATAAAAAGGAATGGTTTAGAAGATCAACTGAAAGATGAATATAAAAACATTTAGTAAATTCAGTGTAAATATTAATTGCTATAGCTGCGATGTAAATTGCAAAGCCCTGGAAAATGATTTCTTATCTAGATTGGAGATTAAATCCTTCCATCTGTTTTTTTGGTGCCTAAAATCTGGCAGTAATTTTCACATATTTTTTACTTTTTATCTTGTTCCACTTTAAGAAATATCTTTTATGTCAAAACCCAGCTCATACATATATGAAATTATAATTAAAACTAAAGCAAAATTGCCATGAAACAATATTTAAATCCATATTATGCATGCTGATGTTCTGTGTTCTCTTCTGTTTTATTTTATTCAAATAAATTATTGTTTATAACCCACTAAACTGATTTTAGGATCCACTTATTTGAAAGCCACTTTTTGAAAAATACTGTCTTAGGGGGAAGTATCACACTGATTTTAAATTCTCATGCTTTAAGACTTTTTTTTTTTTGTAGTAAGACTCTAAGAGGATGGGTGTCAGAATCTGAGGGGGAGGCAGAAGTATGTGTATATGTGTGTGCGTGTGTGTGCGTGTGGGCACGTGCATATGTGCTTGTATGTGTTTCTTGTTGGGGGTGACAATGATGTAGAAGCAGGACTAATTAGAGACAGCCTGTCTGTCTATCTATCTATCTATCTATCTATCTATCTTAGTCTGTTCAGGCTGCTATAACAGGATGCCATAGACTGGGTGGCTTAAAAAGCAAAACATTTATTTCTCACAGTTCTGGAGGGTGGGAAATCCAACATCAAGGCACCAGGAAATTCACTGTCTGGCAAGGGTCCACTTCCTAGTTCACAGACAGCATATCTCCTTGCTGTCTTGAGGATTCCACCCTTATGACTTTATCATCTCTTAAAGACCCCACTTCCTAATACTGTGGGTTAAGATCTCAATATATGAATTAGGGGGGGAATGCAGACATTTAGTCCGTAACTCTGTCTGTCTTTCCATCTATCTGTCTATCCTTCTGTCTATTTCCATTTATTTAGGTCTACTGACCTATCTAGCTACTACTTATTCTATAAATAGCTCTATAAATAAATGAGTATAATGCTCAAATATGTTTCTTTAAGATCCATCTTAGAATGGTTTCTATGAGTCTCCTACAGTCAGTGACCATACAGACTTCTGATGAGATGAAAAGCACCTCTGATAATGTGTAAATGCTGACAGTGACAGATAATAAGTGAATAGTGACAATCTATAAGGTGGTATTTTTTAAAAATTGAGTTTAGAATTTTCCGCAATCTGTTACATCAAACATGTGCCACCTATTTATTTATTTGTTTGTTTGTTTATTTTGTGCCACCTATTTTAAACTAAATAAAATACATTAAACTATAAGAGTTAAATATGTTACTGGTCATTTAACTTAAATAACCTTATAAGTATTGGGGGATTTATTTCTTAAACATGCAAAAATATGAAGATATGTAAAAGTGAACATAGTTGAGCTATGAACTATGTGTAAGAAATTTAAACCATAAAAGAGACATATTATATGAAAGTACCATAATTTATTTAACCAGCTTGTTATTGATGAGCATTTAGGCTTTTTCTAATCTTTTTATATTGTGAATTTTACTGCAATGAATAACTATATATCACTCATTTCATTTACATGTAAGTAATATGTATTTTTTCTTTTTTGTTAAATATTGCAAAACTGTCCCCTATAGAGGTTGTATGGATTTCATTCTCACCAAGAATATGAATGCCTGCTTTGCTATATGCTCAACACTGTAAATTCTCAAAATTTTCTGTTTTTGGCAATTGACTAGATTAAAAATGGCAAGTCAGTGTAATTTAATTTGATTTTTTTTAATGTTTCTGGATGAGACTGAATATTTTTCCATGTGTTTCAGAATCACTTGCATTCTCTTTTATGTGAACTCTCTGCTTATAATCCTTTCCCATTATTCTATGGGCTTTTGGTAATTTTTTCTTATTTCTTTATTTAGTATATATTGAAGCCTTGTTGAAGCCAGCAGTCTATTTTTTTTTTCCTGTGATGGGTTGAAAATATGTTCGTATTCATCTCTTTATTTTGTGTAGTGATTTTTGCCACACGGTTATGCAGTTGAACAATGTTTTAATGGCTTCTGAGTTTTGCATTGTTCTTATAAATGCCTTTTCCAACCCAATATTATTTTTAAACATCCCAATTTTTCTATTGATTCCTTTGTGGTTTCATTCTCAAAAGAATATTTTTAAGTGTTTGATGCTTTTGATCTGATATTATGAGTGAGACGTAGATCTAATAATATCTTAAGTGTCTATCAAGTTGTTGCAGAACTTTTCACTAGTTTGTCTTTTCTTTACTTATTTGTAATTACTGTCTTTATCATACACCAAACTCCAATACATATTTGAGTCTATTTCTAGACTTTCTAATCTGAGTCATTGACTTTTTATTTATTTGCTGGCATCACACTGCTTTATTAATTGAAGCTATAGAATGGCCTTCAATATTTGGTGGCATTATACACCTGAAGCACCAATCTATTTTTTCAATTTTGCAAATGATTCTTGCTTGTTTTTTCATATGAAATTTATATATTAATTGGCTTGTTTCCTTCCCACCAAAGAAAAAGTTGGGTTTCAATGGTCTTTGTCTCATGATGAATTGATGGAATAACTTAGGGAGACCAAGTGTCACTATAATATTGAATCTTCCTGTTCAGACTTTCTATATGCCTTCTGTTCTAATCATCTTTGGGTACCTCAGGAGCATTTAAAATTTATCTTTGTATGGATCTTGACACATTTGTTGGATTTATTTCTAAGTATTTTATCTGTTTTATTGCTGTTCTGAATGGGATTTTTTATTTTATTTTGTCCTTAAACTGGATGTTGTTTGCATATAGAAGGCTATTACTTTATGTATAAGAAAAAATCTGTGCCTAGAACTTTACAAAAGTTCTTTTATTATTGGTAGTAGTTTTTGCAGACCATTCTGAGTTTCCAAGTATACAATCATATGTTATTGACTTCTCCCAAATTTATACTACAGCTCTGCAGCCAGTTCTCTAATTTGTTGACTGATATTTTCAAGAACACTAAATAGAGATTTTGATTAGACATATCATTGGTTCTTAGGATTCTTCATCTGTTTCTTTTAAGTATGATGTTCTTTGAATTTGAGATAGATATGATTTATAATGTCAGTGAAATATTTGTATCTCTTATTTATTTTTAATAATTTTTTTCAAAGGGCATTTTAGCATTGAGAGAAATGCCCGTTTTTTATTTTATTAATATTTGATAAATTATAATATATTTATTAATGTTGACATATACCTATATTTCTGGAATGATATCCCTTAAGCCAACAATTGTTGGGTTTGATATCAAGGTATACTTGCTTCATGAAAATAATGTGGGTCATTTCCTTCTTTTTCCATGCTTTAAAACCTTGGAAATGTTATTGAAATTATTTCTTAACAGTATTAAGTCCTTAGCTTACCACTGGCATCCTTTCCAAATGGTCAGGAATCCTTCCTGACCATTCTGTGCCTATGTGGTTAGGTATTTTGATGATTATCCTAACTGCTATCATTGTAAAACTGTACTGAGAGAGAACTTTGGGAAGGAGTATAGACAAGAATTTCAATGGAGCACTTTATTGCTGGGAAATCCCTTCATTCCTCAGAGTGACATCCAACAAAATGAGGAATTTGGAATAGATCTCCTGCAGTTCCTTTCCCCTGCTGAAATAATACTAATATAACAGCAGTGTAATTTCTGCTGGTGACTGGAAAGAATTTCTGCAGACTTTAAGGTTTTCCCTGTACAAAGTCTAGACTAAAATGGATTTCCTAAGGTTTCCAGTCGCATTTAAGAACCATATATATATATATATATATATATATATACATATATATATATGGTATTTAAATATATATATTTAGATATGCAAATTCTTCCCTATATTGCTTGAATTAATGTCTGTAAAGCAACTGGCACAGTGCCTGATACATGGTAAGTGCTCAAGAAATATTAGACATCATTATATTATTGGTGCCATTATGATATCATTTGGTTTTCACTGAATTCTTGTAAATAAAGTTGAATAAATTATAACTCACATTTATTAAAAGGTCTTGCTTGGAGCACACATTTAGAATGTGGCAGCACTAGATTGCCAATTAAGAAGCTCTCACTCTGAGACCAAAGTTTTTCTCACTATTAGATATTTCTAAGTTGAGGGCTACGTACATGAATGGAGAAATTCACTAATTTACCAATTTCTAATTGAAATTTTTAAAGCATTTTCTTAGCTTATGGGTGTGGCCAGTAAATCCATTAGTTGTAAGCTATTCCTCTGACTTTATCACTAATAGAAATAAAAATAATTTTATGTTACATTAAAGTTGTTACATATATCCTGAGATATAATTTATGCTTACCACTATTTTGAAATTACACTAGCTCTCAGACCTGCTGCTTGAACTTCTTATTTAATACACTAATGAATATTTATAATTTTATTTCAATATAATTAGTTTTTTGCAATGCTATGTACCTATCTTGTGCACTTAAAGTATTATGAGAAAGGAGTCTGTGGGCTTTATCAGACAGTCAATGAGGTTAAGTGTACAAAAACAGTGAAGAACCCCTGGTAAACTATTCTGTGATTGTATGACCCTCTTATCCTAGTCTGTATTTTTAACTACATCTCAGAAGGGACATATCATTGTGGGATGAATGTTCCAACATCTCATTCAAAAGAAATTTGAGACATCTACACCTCATAGTAGCTGGCACTGAATTCAGTGAATTCTTCAGCTGGCAGAATAACCAGATGGATTTTAATTGCCCAGTGAAGGGATAATTTTCCCCAAGAAATCCTACGCATGCCAGTTCAGCCCTGTGAGCTAGTCACAAGGCTCCTCCTTTGTCAACCTTTTCAGCCTGCTGCAAATGGTGCTTTTCAAAGTGATCCTGTGACAGCATCAAGCGAAATTTAGTAAATGTCTTTGCTCAATTGGGGTCGAAGTGAAATAAATAGCCAGCGCACTAGGGAAAAAACACAGATGATGCTCTCTCACTGCTCAGTGTGCTTATCAGCTCACACACAGCGCTTCTGCAGAATGAATTGTGCTAAATCTAATCTGACGCCTCCCCCTGGGGAGATGAGGGGGAATGTAGGGATGATCAGAGGGTTGATGGATTGGGATATATTCCATCTTCCGTTAGAATGCCAATGTTTCCCTTCAACATAGTCTTGGTATGCTTTATGTTCCTTGCATTTGGACTGATTTTTGATGTTCTGGTAGTCAAAACCATGTTTATCAGAGTCTTGAAACTTTAGGATACATGAAGAGTACTAATATATAGGAAATGTTTATAAAAAGGAGTCACATTATTATCACGCAGGAAAAGACCAAGAGCCATTATTTTCCATCATCTAAGGCTGAATCCAATGGATTAAATTTTTAATTTTTTTTAATTTTTGAAAATGAATAGAATTAGCATTTCTTAGGGTCAATTTAGGCATTCCTATTTACTAAGGGGTTTATATCCCTTATTTTATTTAATCTTCATGATCACTCATTATTCCCATTTTGTATATGAGGAAATTGAGTTTCAGAGTAGTTAAATAATTTAGTCAAGGTCACACAACTATCAAGGAACAGAGTTGTGCCTTCAACAGATTTGTGCCTTTATTAGTGGATTCACTAATAAACTCTTATATTTCCAACATTAACCTTTATAGATTATACCTGCACAAAATTTTCATAAAAGAGAAAAACACATATTTGGGAGTGTAATCTTGGAATGCTTCTTGAACTAGATCTAACAGAGGTGAGTTAGGGTTGCTTCAGTACAAGTAGAGAAGGTTTTTAAAAAGAGAACAATAATCCTAGAAGCTTTCTCAGCAATAACAATAACAAAGCAAAGTTTCCCATTTTAACCTTAAAACAAGTATTCCACTTTACTTGTAAGTTTCTGTTCATACCTCAGTCAAATTAAATTGGTTTTTCCACATAGCAATTTGGAGAAATATCAGGTCCATTGGGATCAAGTGAAAAACAGATGTAAAATAATATGCATTTTTCATGTGCCCCCAAGGGTTGTGACATTTCCAATTTAGTGACACTCTGGGGTAAGGAAAACACGTCTCTGAACATGAAACCGAAGCTCTCAGTTCCACACTTTGGTTGCTGGAATGAGCTTATTTAGGTAGGTGGAGAAGTTTTCTGAATATCTTGTGTGGAAATTTGCAAAGCTTGGACCTTTTTATACAATTGATCATTTACGACAGCCAGTTATTTTCTTGCTTGGGGAACAGCTGGCTTTTAAAAATACTGCAACATTAACTCACTTACTTACCCATGCCTACCCATACAAATAACGTTATGCTGTCAGGGAGTTCGGCGTAACAGATCCTATTTCAGCTTTTCCTCAAATACAGGTATTAATAAAACAGAATGATGCTAAGGTATCCAGATCATCTTTCCCACATAGCTGGTATAAGATTCATTCAGTCACTCATTAAAAACAAAATTACCATGTGGCCCCCGCACATAGTATCTAGACATTTTGGAGGGCAGAGGGAGATTCTGATAAAGCTTTTAATGCAAACTATTAATCTTTTAGTATTGTGTTTGTTGTCTTCTCTGTGTTTTTTGTTTGTTTGTTTACTTGTTTTAACTAAGTATTAAACACCACAGACATATTAACCCACTACTGGCCTCCGGTCCTTTGGGGGGACTCTGTACATTAGGTACTAATTGAGAATGCAGCTGTGAGTAAGAACTGAAGAGCAAGGTGTCTGAAACAATTATATACATATCCTTTCACTACTTTCATTGAGGATAATGGAAGTAATAATTACTTCTTATAATTAATACTGTCCCTGGTTCCTGTTGGGAATTATACTGTCTCTCCCCAGTCAAATGCCAGGATAACCATAACTTCTACTCTCTAGGCCTAATCAGCCATATATGATCAGCATAGTGATTGGCCACAAAGGAGTTTAAGGAAATACCACTGAGGTTCATATCTACGTGGGTAATTCTATGGCTCAGGGACAGAACTAAGTATGTCACTTGTATAATTATTTGAAGGTGACCTATTGAGAAGGAGCTGGGCTGTTGGCAAAGGGATGAAGGACTTTTATTTTTTTTCCATAGGAAAGGAATCAGTGGATAGTAATTGCCTTTCTATTCCATCTGGACATCTGAACCTACTTTGGGAGGAAACTAAATGTCCCATGTCTCTTGTACAGTAAAACAGCTTAGCATTTGCTTTTCAGCTGTCTTACTGAGCTCTCTGAAAGATGTCAATTGCTCATCAACCTAGTTGTAAGAACTGGAGTTTTGTTTTTTTTTTAAGTCACACAAAAAAATTAAATATCTACAATTTAATTATTTCTATTTATATCTTCATCCGGGTTAGGTGATATGAAGGGTCGATAGTTAATATGTTACCTAAAATTAATTTTTACCATGATATTATAAAAGAGCTATCAATTTTATTTCTGTTTTATGAATGAAGAAACAGATGTTTATTAAAGTTATGTGACTCGTTCAAAGATATTAACTTTAACTCCAAAACTTTGGTGGTCCTTATACTAAAGTTAACAGAATCTTACCAGGATTCTTATTCAATAAATGACTCCTAAACTTATTAGACATTTCATGTTGAATCTTCTCTCCTTAGCCTGCCTCTTCAGGGCATTCATAAAGTCCTCATCTGACAACGGTTCTGTCTGTTTTTCAAGGGATAACTTGAAATCCAAATATTTAGAAGAATTTGAAAGGGCCTACTTTGTCCTTTGTCTAGAACAAGAGTCAGCACCCATTTTCTGTAAAGGGCCAGAGAATAAATACTTTTGGATTTGCCTGCAAATCTTTCCTCCTCTTCTTCTCAGAGTCTGTCCTTTCAGACCCATTATGTCAGTTCATACCACAAATCCCTCAGGAACCAAGCAGAAAAAGAAAATCTCTTCTCAGGGTAATGGGAAGGGCTATATTGGTGATCATAGTGCGACTGGCTCTAGGTGGAGGGGGAAATGGGGCAGGGGATAAGGGAAATGCAGCGAATACATTAGCACTATTGAATTTTAGTTTGTCAAAAAGCAATTATAAAGTAATTTCTATATTTCTTACTATGGAGATTATAAAATGTAGGAGAGACAAAAAACTGCATGAAATCTTACTCAGATTAAGCTCTTTGAGGAGATGGTATAATGAAAAGGGTATGCGGTAGATAGGAGAGATCTAGGTTCTAGTTCTGTCTTATGCATTAAATACCCAGCTCACCTTGGATAAGCCATTTTCTTCCCTGGACTCCAATACCCCATCTGTTAAACAATGATATTGGATCAGATGAACTCTAGTTCCTCCACAGTCTCTTTTTGTCAAAAACAGAAGAAATACAGGGGCACCTGGGTAGCTTGTGAGATCATGTCCAACTATTAATTTCAGCTCAGGTCATGATCTCAGGGTCGGTTGCCAAGTGTGGAGCCTACTTAGGATTCTCTCTCCCTCTGCCCCTCGTTCGTGCTCACACTCTCTCTCTCAAAAACAAACAAATAACAACAAAAACCAGAAGAAATAGCTTTTTTTTCTTGTCATTTAGAATATTGGAAATCCACATAAAGAAAAAAAAAGAATAGTATTATCAAGAAAAGTGAAACAGCAAGTTGTTGCTGAAATTCTATATATACACACTAGTTTTCTTCTCAGTTGCTAAAAAATTTACAATTGTTAATGGAACAACTTGTGATGGGAGGTGAGGGATTTGCTATTATTGGAGCTATTCAAGGCAAGTCTAGACATGGCTATAATAGAGTCTGTAGAATTATGTGAACTCACCTCTGGAGAGCTCCATGCAGGATGGGTAAGATACCCTGAGGCATGTCTTCCTATCTGCCTTTTATATCTAAGAACACATTACAGTCTTCAGATTGGTGATTATCTCTCCTTTAGTAGTTTGGCTTGAAGACGGCTTTGCCATCCTTTGCTATTCAGCTTCTGAAAATAATGGCCAAATACAATAAAAAAAATTAAGTTGGTTTCAAAAAATGAGATTGAATTCTCTTCATGGTTGATACCATATCCATTTATTTGACAAGATGGTTTCCCCATTTGTTTATTTAACAGATATATCTTGGCACTTTCTCTGTCTCACAGTAGCAAAGAAGAGTGATACAGTCCCAAATCTATCATGTCAAGAAGGGCAGGGGTTTTGTCTGTCTAGTTATGTGATCTCCCCATTACAAGTTCTGATATATAGCAGGACTCAGAAAAATCTTTTGATTTTTCTTGCCTTGAAGAGTTACAAGATGGAAAAATTAGACTAATGATTGGTAATAATCCTAATGCCATGAGTTACTGTGAGATATGAGCAGTGAAAATTACATTCAAGATATAGAAAGAGTTCAGAGGAAGGGATGACTAATTCAGTTTTGACAAAGGCAATAATGAAAACTTCAAAGATGAGGTGATGATCAGAGTAGGACTTTGAACAATAAATAGGAGTTTTCCTGATGAACAAGCAGAGGGGATTGTTCTACACACATGAGACAACAGTGAGGTCAGTTAACAGGTTGCCTGATGAGGTTTGGCACAGCAGGGGCGTGAGAGTAGAAGAGGAGCATGCAAGGTGCTGGAGACACAGGTATCTGCCAGGTCTTAGACAGACTAACAGCCAGGATAAGGAGGGGGAGGACATGATGCATATTTCTGCTACAAAGATCCCACTGGCTAGAGAATGAAAGATGGACTGGTGCTAAAGCAGTAAGATTCCAGTAAGTGAGGCTGGTCCTGAAATAGCCCAAAGGAGATACAATGAGGTCCTGAATTAACACACTGGTAGTGGCAACAGAGGCAGGGGAGAGAAATGAGACAATTCATTTCAACATTTCTGAGTTTCTAGAATTATTCTGTAGGTTATATATAGATGTGAGGGGGAAGGGTGCATAAGCTCATATCTTGGTGACTTGTTAAAATTTTCCATACCCTCTATTTTCCTATATAGAATTTCAGGGGCCTCTACTTGCTGGGGAGATTTGGGGATGTTACAGCTTGTTTTAAGCATCTGCTTCTCTCAGTAACAGGGAACCATTAGAGTTTTGGGAGCAGGTAAATATGAGGATCAGAACTATATTTTCAAAAGAGAAATTAATAAAGCATTGAAATTAGTGGAGGGGTGGTGTTGGAGGTCGTCTCTTCAAGTCTGTCTCCATGAATTTAGACCAGGTTAATGGGAACCTATAAATATTTAATGTGAGGTAAAATCCAAGTTTTGTGCAAACTAATTACTTATTCAGTCATGACATATTTAAAGAATCACTAGCCTAAAAATAGGGAGCCCCAAGGCTCACTCTGCAGGGGAATGTCCTTCTATTCAACAGGTACTTAGTCCCCATCCCACTAAAAGTCAAGGATTGCTGGTGTGGGATGGACTACCTTCTACAAATTCATACAGGATTAATGCAAGAAGAGAGTAAGTTAATTTTAAATTTATGATGAAGGATAGATTACAGTGGAAATAAGGGAAGGATGTCAACAAAGATAGAAACATATTTGAACCTGTCTGCTAAACATAGAGTAGGTTAATGACATTTCCTTCTCTGGAGTGATAAACAAGAAAAAGCAAATGAGAAAAACCTATTATGCCAATTACTACTACATTCATCCAGCTCATTGATATGCATTTAAACATAGTGGAGTCAAAAGATAATTATCTAACTTATGAAAAATATTGCAGTAGGAAAGTAGGAAAGTTTAAAATCTTTCAGGAAAAATAAGGAAAACTTTAGGGAGGCTGATTTTTTTTCTGTAAAACATCAACATCTATTCTAGGATCTTATATTCTCTGTCACAGTTATACCATCCAGTCCAAGGAAATTGATTTATAATAGAAATATATTGCATCAACTTTAATGCCAATTCCTCTTAGACCGGATTGTTTGCTACCCGTAAGTCTCATAGGATTTCATTTGATGAATTTGTTGTAGGGTTTTGGAATGAAAGATACCTGGAGGTCAACAAAGAACTAGGAGTGGTGAGTCTTTGGGCTACTAAGCTATATTCTTTGGATTCAAAAGCCCTTATTAAAACAAAATAAAACAAAAGAAGAAGAAGAAGAAAATTAGTAATGATGCCTACTTTGAGTTTTGTGAGAATAAAGGAGAACACCTGGTTACTTAGTAAATAACCAAGAGGTTAGCAAGAAAGTTACCTTGTGGGCATTGAATCAATGTTGCAAAAATGCTGGCAGTAATGCTTTTAATATAAAAATTAACCGAATTCAGTGAACAAAAGAAATCCAGTTATACAAATGACAACTGTACTATAAAAATAAATATTATACTCCAAACAGATGTGAATATATGATTTTAGAATTTTTATTCACAGTTGAAAATAGAAATATTCACAAATATAGCCTAAGAGTTTAATAAGCATCAGGTTAGTCTTTTTTAGAGGCAAGTTTGTAATTGATAGAAAAGGAGTTATGAGAATTATTTAACACCACAGAAATTTCATGCATGTCTCCTAAAAAAAGTCTTCATTGGTTAGTTTAAAAGAAGGCTCTTATTCATATAGGTCCCTCCATGTTAAAATAAGTATTTGGCATCACACTCATCCTTTAGCATAGGTCTCCTCAATTCAGAGACCCTGTCTTCTCTGATGTAGTTATCTCCTGTATGTATCCCAGTGAATGAAAGTAATGTGGTAAATACTAAGATGTTGACCTCCTCTAGGAACACAAAAACATACTTTACTTTTCCACCTTGCGGAGTGTGTAGAGAGTGGGGTTATCCAGTGGGCAAATTTTGGGAAACACACACACACACACACACACACACACACACACACACACACAGAAAAAAACCCCTTGTGCAGCTAGAAATATTTTGAAAACCACTACATTAAGGCAGTTAGAAATTTTTAATTTATACTTTTGGTCTCTCGTTGTTTTGACAAAAATGTGCTGAATATCTAAAACATGCAAGACTTTGTACTTAACTATAAAGAATAAAAATTATCTACAGTTCTGATTTAATCATAAACAAGGCTCATGACTATTACTGCTTCTGTTACCATAACTACTACTAGTATTACCAAGATTTTTTATCATTGTATCACTCAATCTTTAAGACAGCCCTAGATATGGGTTAAGTGGATACATATCTGTTAAACCAGCAAAAGGAAACAAAATAAACATTTATGTCTTAGCCTGGGCTCTGGATAATTTTTGTTTTGTTTGTTTTGTTTTTAATTCCCATGAGAAATTGTAACTGATTCACATTTAGGGTTCAAATTGCAGAACTTCTAAAGCCTCCGAATTATAAGCTGGTAAGTCAATTAAGAGTTGTCCAGTTTGGAAACATGAGAGCAACTAACAAATCAAAAGTAAAATTTATCTAGAGGGAAATAATTTTATCTTGTTATTTCTACAGATTTTTTTTCTTTTTGACAAACGGAGCACAGTGTAAATAAAAACACACAATACAAATTATAAAACAGGAGGAAATTTTTAAAAAAGAGCAAGAGTTGACATAAATAATAAGCAGAAGAGATTATCAAATTGATTGGATGGGTAAAAGCAGAATAGAGAAAAAAAAGAAAAAACTAAAGTGAGAATTAGGAAATACAGAGGATAGATTGAACAGAATCACAGAGAATGTAGCACAAAGATTAAATGTAGAGAGACTAAGAAAGAATGGTTAAGAGACATTCAAGACAGAAGGAGATGGTCTAACATATATTTTATTGGAATTCCAGAAGTGGGGAATAGAGAGCGGGGAGAGGTAATAGCTAAAGTGTTAATGGTGGGTCATTTTCAAAATTGCTTAAAGACATGAATTTTGACTTCTAGAAAGTCCAATAAATCATAAGTAGAATAAAAGAAATCATAACAGGGAGCATTGTAGGGAAACTGAAGTATACCAAACATAAATAAAATATATTAAAAGTAATCAAGAAAAGAGTCAGATCACTTAAAATAAAATGATAGTCTTAAACTTGACTTCCCATTAACACAATGGAAGTCAGAAAAGGAAAGTGGGATCTTCAAAGCGCCCCAAGGGGAGGGGGAAATGTTCACAGGCTTAAGTATTATTCAGGAATAAGAATAAAATCAAAATTATGGGCAAACAAAAACAACATTTGCTACCTACAACACTTCAGTAAGTGCATTTCTAAAGGCTATATTTTAAATACAATTTAATGAATGCATTCTAGATGAGTAATTCCAGAAAAAATATATGAGATACAAATAGAAATTGTGAGCAAAGGAAGTCAGTAAGTGACTTAATTGAAATTGACTGTATAAAATAATAAAAAATAATTACATTGGATGGGGACAGAAACTTAGAACCAACATACAGGAAGTGAATATCTAAAATGGAGAAGGTAGCAATAATGAGATTGAAGTATTATCACATCCTTCAATTTTTCCAGAGGATGTTGCAGCTACCAATTTATAACTTAAAATATGCGTGTTAAAAATACAAAAGTTAACTTCAAAAAGAATAGAAAAATAATTTATAGTTTTCTAACTGAGAGAAGAAATGAAATGTTATAAACAGAGTCCATCTAAAGGAAGGAGCAAAAGAGAAAAAGAAGCATAGGGAAAGCAGAACCAATAAAAAATGAAATATAATGTGGGAGCTGTAACTCCATATATACCAATAAGTGGGAAATGAGAACATAGAGTGTCTTGTGTACTTAGCTAAGGTGTTATAATAGTTTTCCATGGAAAATAGGGAGTCAATGAATCCTGCAGTTGTATCTCTTCCTATATAACCATGAGTTATTGGCGATTCTTTCTGATTCATCTGTGTATTCACATGAAGAGCCACTTGCTGTGGTGAAGTGCCTCAGTGCTACTAGAGACTTCCAATTTAAAAAGTTCTTTGAATGGTGATCAAGATACTTAGCTAGATTGACTGCTTCTTGAAGGAAAAAACAATCTTTCTTTTGGTCCTTATTTTTGAAATTGTCACCTGCAGAGTATATATAAATAAATGAGTGATCTCTTCTTCTCTCGAAGATCTTATATATTTTATACTACGGAGTAAGTAAGAATTTCTAAAGGACTTGCACCAAGATTTTGACACCAAAAATACAGAAGTGGTATTATAAATGAGAGTAATACAATAGAACTAAAGCAAATTAACTTGATTGAGCATTCACTGTATCTAAGACACTGTGTTAAACACCTAGTATGTCTTTTAATCCTGACATGTGCTTCATATGTAATATATACTTATTGGTCACATTTTATAGATGAGCAGCTATAGACCTTGAGAGACTGAATGTTTCCTTAAGGTTATACCTATGGAGTGGCTAAGCAGGAATTCAAACTCAGGCACTTTGACTTCAGAGTTTATTTTGCTATCCTTTTTCTCATGCCTTCCCAAACATACCCTTCAAGTTCAGTGAAAGTCCATTTGGCTGTTTTTATGTTGATGAAGTAAAGAATATTCAGACAATCAAAGAGAAATGGCATTTTATTTGCATAGTTGATGAGAACAACAGCAACAAAAAAATCTAAGATCTGTTTGTTTAAAATGCACATATTCTGTTGTTTACTTTAGATAGATTTGTGATTGTCATTAAAAGACAGCTCCTTTCTCTTTCAGCCCTCAGTTCTCTTTGGACGCCACTCTTTACTAGGAGATAAAAGCAATGTTAAAAAGAAGCTCCCTATGAAAGCTCAAGAGTGACATTTAATCATTTAATCAACAATTATTTATTAGCAGCCTCTTCTGTGTGTGAGGTGGTATAGGCTCTGGAGAATATAATGATAAAGCTCCTCTCCTGAGGGACTAAACTGATTGGCAGAGGAAAAGGAGGAAAGCAAGCAAGTATACTATCTGACATGGAGTCAGCACTTAGTAAAATTTGCTTGAATGAATGAATGAGGAAAAAAGTGTTAGGGATGTAATGGTTTTGAAGGAATGCCTTATCAAAAAGTACCACAAATTGGATGACTTAAAACAACAGAAATTTATTTTCTCACAGTTTCAGAGGCTAGAATCTTGAAATCAAGGTATAAGCAATGCCATCCTCCTTCTGAAGGCTCTAGGGGAGGATTGTTCTTTGTCTCTTCCTAGCTTCTGGTAGTTGCTGATAGTCCTTCGTTGGCTAATAGATGCATCCTTCCTGTCTCTTCCTCTGTCATTGTGTAATGATCTCCCTGTGTATCTGTGTTTAAATTTCTTTTGAAATGGATGCTACTCATTGGATTAGGTAGGACCCATTTTTAAATTGGTATGAGTTCATCTTAATTTGATTACATCTGCAAAGACTATTTGCAAATAAGATCACATTCACAGATAAAAGGCATTAGAACACGAACATATCTTTTGGGAGGACATGACTCAATCCAAAACAAGGGGCTCTGAAAAAGTTTTGTAGAGGACAAGATCTTTCCCTGACCACTTCTGTGTGTGTGTGTGCGCGCACGCAAGCATGCACGTGTGTCTCTCTGTGTGTGTTTATGTGTATGGGAGGGCAGGGGACAACTTCCAAGAGAAGATGCAGCTTAGCTGACATTTGAAAAATAAGGTTATCCTAGGAAATGATAAGGGGTAAGGCAGGCATTGCTGGTAGAGGGAAGCATCTGAGAAGCTATATCTAGCAATGTCACCGTGAATATTGGGCCTCAGCCCAAAGAAGTCACTAGGGTGTGAAAAGTACTAACCCACATTCTGTTGTTGTTCTTTATTGTTTCAGCTGATCCTCTTATGCCTGATTATAAATTTAGTTTTTTCACATCTAGCAATCTGTATGAGGTTTACGGTGATGTGTTGGCATGAACATGAACTTCATGTTCCAAGAACTTGGTACTCTGCCTCAAGTTCTGAGAATCAGAAATGACAATGCTTGCACCATGCTAATAATGAAGAAACTTTCATGTTCAAAGTATCGATGTAACTTTCACTTTCATTGTTACTTATTAGTAATTGGGCCAAACTAAAATGAATTGTCTTTTGGTGGTTTCAAGTGAAAAAACACTAAAAATGAATCACAAGTGCAAAATACACAAGATGAAGTACAGAATACTGCAACAACATCAAGCAACTAAGCTCCTAATATGGTTTGTAATTATAATTTTGAACAACTGTCAGCCTTCATGTATGGATTTCAAACATCTTTGACCTGAATGGTCATGCCTTTGGTTAATGAGAGATTATAAATGTTGCCATAAATTCTACATTTAAAATATATAGTTTATCTGTTCAACAATACAGATTTGGAATTGGTCAAATAAAGTATGACTAAATCTATGTTATAGAAGAGTAGTCCTCCATTAAAGAAAGTTTTAAAGGAATAGCTAATAGCAAAATATAGGTGTACAAGATGGAACTTAGGTAAATTTTACAGCTAGTCTGCACATTAATTTCCTTGGTTATAAAAATATCATGACAAATGAAAATATTCAATTAGTATATACACGTATGGCAGAAAATATCCCACATACATGAATCTGTTTCCACCTGTGAACTCTCCTTATATAAAATTCAAATACACACATGAATACATATATTATGTATATATAAATATAATATATATACACACAGACATTTATGTATATACATGTATGTATATATCTTTCTAAAATTTTGTGAGGTTGTTTATAAATATAGCTGAATATCCTCCATTGTGGATAATCAGAACAATAGAGAGGTTGGGACTAGAAATAGAAAGAAAAAGAAGGAAAAGGAAGAGCAGATCAGGATCTGATTTCTTATACTTCTAATCTGTAAAATGGGGTAATAATGATAGAAGTTACTTTACAGGCTTGTGGAAATGATTAAATGAATTAATGTAGGAAAAATGCTAAGAATGGTACATGACACAAAGGAGGAATGTTAGACATTAGTGTTTGTTTTGATTATTATAAATTTTATTTTTTAAAATTCTGGACTGATATTGCTATATATTGTATTCTTCATATGTTCTGCTGACATTTTCTCCAGAAATATTGGATCAATTTGAACTTCCATTGGCTATGTATGAGAATATTTGATAGGTGACACTCCCTTACTATTCTGTATTTTCTTATCTTTTCAATTTTATTGGTGGAAATCATATTTAATTGTTTTAATCTATATTTTTGATTATTTATCAAACTGATATACTATGTAATGTTTATTGGCAACTAATAAGTCTTGGTGTACAAATTGCTGTTCCACATCTTTGCCTGTACTTCTGTCGGAATACAAAAATTTTCTATGATTTTTAGGAACTTTTTCTCAGTCACATAAAAAATTGATTATTAAGTGTGATGAAATTTTTTTCATTATTTGAGTTTCTTTTTTATTTACAAAACTTTATTACAAAACTGAAAGATGTGCCTATATTAAACAGTAAGGTCAATCAGTATTTTCCTTTATTATTTTTTTTTTCCCTTTGGTATGATTCTTATAACTGGACCTCCTCACCCCCAATATTGTAGAAATACAATTTCTATATATTCCAAAGTATCTGGGGGCTTAATTTTTTTTACATGTATATTTTTATTCAAAATATATTGTGATGTGTGTTAAAATTCAAGTCAATGTTTTTCAAATTTGCATGAATCCATACATTGACAATGCTTTTCTTTCCTGATTGACTAAAAATCTTGCCTTTATCACTTATTAGACCTCCAAATATAATTTTATTTTTAATTTTCTGTTGGATTTTATTATTATGCCAGTTCTCTACTAGTTCTCCTTATCTGTGTGCTATTTTTTTGAAGTTCCTGTAAGTTAAGTACAGAGCAGAATATATAACTCTAAAGGTTGAAGTGCAACGGAGATTATGGTAGGTTAACACTATCTCTATAATTTTTAAAAGCAGTTCACTTTATTGCAGAGACATGGTTTTTGAGGCATTTTTATGTTTTTAGCATTGCTTTGGTCTTGGTTTTATTTTTATTCCCTGAAAAGAAATATTCATCTAAGTTAGTAAATGATGATTGAGTTTTGGAAAAATAGATAGGGGCATTACATTGACTCACAGCATCTGTTATGGTATACCTCTAACTTATGTTATTCGTATTTAATGTTTTAATTGCATGGTAGAATATTTTTCTGTGTTAAATAGATATTTCATCCAAATAGAGCTTTATTTTTCTCTTCCCTCAGTAGATATTTTAAGCTGAAAAGATACTTTTACGTTTGGCTAAAGAGAGATAATTAAAACTTTCTTTAGAAAAGCAATATGGTAAGAATAATTCTGTTTTATAGACTACCAAATTATCATTTCTTATCTCAATGAATTAGTCTTAGAAGCTTTTAATCTAATTAATTCTTAACCAAGTATAACACCACAGGGTGATATTTTGTGTAACTGCCAGTGTGCATGGATTTAATTATGGATTTGCAAACAGCTTTAGATAAAATCATCTCTACCTGACCTATGCCTATTCTGGGTTTAAAGTAAGAAACATTTCAGTTAATTTAAATATATTAATCTGCGTTTGTATGTGTAGTGCATCTGTGTTCATGTACGTGTTCATGGACATTTATTTATTCTTTCTTCCATGTTTGCCTAGAGCTCCTGATACATTTTTCAGTATGGTATCAATAAATCTATGTGTCAATAAATCTATGTGCCTGGAAAATAAGAGACCTGATCTCCATTTTAGCTACTTTCTTTCTATGGGATTTATTTTCTTGAAATGTAAGAAGACTGGATATCTAGAACTCCAAACTCTAACATACTGTGATTCTAAATTTAATAATGGTGAAATTTATTTCAGAAATCAAATAATTGTTACATTCTAGACTGTTTATGTCTTTCATATCTGGATCTGAGTTCTAGAACTCTTGAACAAAGTTTGTCTTGGTCATTTGCCTTTCCAGATATTAAGTCTAGAAATGTGAGTTGGGACTTTTGGTAAGCGGACACAAAATATTAAGTGACTCTGAATATATATATATTCAAAATGTATGTGCACCTTACTATAAGATTAGAAAGAAATTTTTAAAATTTGGAAATGCAAAAACATCCATTTATCATTGTTACAAGCTACATATATAATACATTATAAGAAAAAAAGAACAAAAACTAAATGTTTAAAATATAGTTGCTATCACTGATTAATTGGGGATATATATACATAAAGTTCTGCTCTAAATTAAAAAGGACAGTGTCTTCTACATAAAATTATTATAGGCGTTGAATAAAACAGCATATATAAAGTTTCTAAGTATGGATTTTGGCACAGAAGACTAGTACTTCTTACTTTATTATTTATCTCTGCAACATCTTATTATAGAAAATGTTAAAAGCATACAAAATAGACCTAAGAGAATAGTGACCCCATGTGTCCATCATTCAGCTTCAACATGTATCAGGTTGTTTTGTCCCTCACCCAATGAGTATTATCTTGAAGCAAGTAGCAAACATCATAAAAATTTATCTGTAAACATTTAAGTATGTTTCCTTTTGTATAAAAACAACCCAAATAATATCATCACATTCAGTTAGCAATAATTTATTGGCAATAGATCACTCAAGTTTAAACACAGTTTTCCACACTAGAGGAAAAAGTAAAAATGGAAGGGAAGATGATCATAAATCCCTGTTTGTTTTCATATTATGTGTATGAATATATATATATTTTTTTCTTTCTGTTTTATTATATTTTTGAAAGGGATGTTGTACCTGAATCTCAGAGCACAGGTCATTAATGAACCTAGAGCTAGAGGGATGTAAGATGGTGGAGGAGTAGGGTGACCCTAAGCCTGATTCCTCATTCAAACACAGATAGATAAATATAAAATCATTCCAAACACCTAAGAAATCAATTAGAAGTCTTAGAGAACAAAGCTACACATCTAATGAGCCTAGAGCTTAAATACTTCCTGACTCTTAGGTCAGTCTCCTCCCTATTCTACTCTAATATGTATATTTTAAGAACTGATAAATTTCCCACTGTAAATAAATATAGTTGATTCTACTATTTGTGGTAGTTATGTTCTGTAAAATAGCCATGAACACTGAATTAGTGAATCCTGAACGTTGTTCCTGGAGGAAATACAGGGTTAGGTGCCTGCAAGCTTCTGTTTACATTTGTTGTCAACCAATTAATACATAACTTTGTTTTATGTGTGTTTCTGTTTAAAGACATTGTACTTAATATACACTGCAGATTCAATTAACATTGACCTCATGGCCAATAGCACTAAAACTGATGCTGAACAAGGCTTCTTGGATACATGCATTTTGTCCACAAAGTAAATCACAGCCTTCTTACACTTAGGAACACTACACAGCACTTTAGCACTGCCCTCAGGGCCCATTTTAGACAGTGAAATTACCACAAAAAGTACTAACGTGAAAAAAAAAGGCAGTAAATATACTGGGGAGAGGGGGGACAATAGTTACAGTCCAAGTCCTGAAAAAGAAAGCAGAGCATTACTTTGTTTGACCTCAGGTGGGAACTTGCATGTAATATAACTCAAATTTTTCACCCTTCTACACATATATGAGAAAAATCATGAAAGCCCATAAGTGTTGATTTTGGGGCTACAGATAAATTTTAGTAAGTAGAATTTGCAAATATCAAATCTATGAATAATGAAGATTGGTTGTACTTGCATTTATATACATGTATACATTTAGAACTTGAAAATTAACCTGGGAGAATAATTATAAAGAATATTAGGTTATAGAGTTTATGGGGCAAAGAAGGGGACAAAGTTTATGGCAGAGCAGTAGCAAGTAAGTTTTCAATATAGAATTCGATGAAATTAAGTAAGTTGAAATAAAACACATCCAGAACTTTTGAGTAGCATTCCTGAGTCTGTTGATGAGGAAGGAGCTGGGGTGTCCATACCATGATGTGATGAAAAAAGAGATTCCAAAACTCTGCTATTGTTGCTGTGTTCTGACGTATGCTGGCGTATATTCATCCCTGAAGAGATATTACTCTATAACACTGTGGCTTACACACCAAAATTAGTCCTTCACTTCTGACAAACTAATATTTTGTGACTATTCAGAGTTCACTATCTTGACTATCCAAGTTTTTTTATTCTTCAGATCATAGTGAACACATAATTTTCAATGAGACCAAGAGGATTTGCATGATAATTCAAGAACGGCTTAGCAGTCAACAAATAGTAGGGGAGGAAAACAGTTAAGACAATAAAGATTCTTTTTTCCATGAAAATATTATATCTTCACATATATAACTGAGGATTAAAATGAAATACCCTTAAATAAGACGGACTAACTTCTGACAGCTAACTTCTAGACCCCTCAGTGGCAAAGCCAAACTCGAAATAACAGTGGCCTTTGGACATAAGGTCCATGGATATAATTCATGGGCTTTCTTTATCTTTCATAAAGTTATCTGGGAGAAAAAGCAGTGGTCATGCAAACTGCCCCAGGTCTTAAACAAAACTAACATTTGAAGAGAGCAAAATTTTTAGTCTGAAAATAGGAAACATGAAGGAAATGACCATTAGATTGATTAATTCCAAAGGATTTAGCACGTTTCTTTTCCATAGGGTGACAAACAACTTGAAAATGTTGAGGATGTCTTTCCTGGAGCTTTACAAAGGCACTTTGCTTCACTAATCTAATTCTTTGGTGGAGCCATTAATTTTGCCTCAAAGAAAAAGGGATATTTTAGCTCATAAGAAACTCCACAGTCACAAAGCAGAGACTTGATGTGATTAAAACAAGCTTTTTCCATGATAGGCTCAGCTGAGGAATTTGGATAAATGCTAATTCTGTGATTTTCATATTTCAGTGATTTGGCGCTCTTATCAGTTCCCATTATGCTAACTTTTTTTCATGAAAATGAAAAGAAAATGAGGGATTGCAGTTCAAGTTTCCTCTTAATGTGATGGCTGCCTTCTGTGAGAGTCATCAGGAAGTCAGCTCACTCAAATTTTGAAAACTGACTAGAATCCATAATTATGGATGTCTGAAGCCTGTACTCTCCTAAAGACCTGTGAATAGTCCTTGGCTTTCACACAGTCAACGGGATTCCCTGTGCTTCTGTTCTTCATCCTTAAAACACTCCCAATAGAAAGCTAGTGAGTTGCCCAGGTCATTTATGGTGGGCAGAAAAACTTGTTTCTAGAATATTCTGAATATTTAAGAAAATGGAACTATCTCCATATGATGGTATTAGGAGGTGGACCCTTTGAGAGATAGTTAGGTTTGGATGAGGTTATGAGACGAGAGTCCCCATGATGGGATTAATTTCCTTACTAAAAAAAGGAAGAGATACCAGAGCTGCTTCTGCCACAAGTAGAAATGGCAAGAAGGTGGCCATCTGAAAGCCAGGAAGAGATCCCTCACCAAGAACCAAATCTGTTGGCGCTTTGATTTTGGGCTTCTTAACGCCTCTTAGAACAGGGAGAAATAAATGTGTGTTGTTTAAGCCACCTAGTTGATGGTAATTTTTTAGAGCAGACAGAGCTATGACAAACAGCAATAAAAATAACCAATAACACAACAACAGTAATTATAATGTATCTCGTATACCATTTAGGAGAATTCTTTCTCTGTTGACCCCACCACCCAAGTTATTGAATTGAGCCTCTTCCCATTTCACAGATCATGGGAAACCAAGTATTCTCTCCCAAAGTCTGCTCAACTTCTCTGTTGTTTCATCTTCATGGACTCTCTGCTCCCTGGGCTCTTATTTCCATACACCATCTCTTTGATACTATTCCTTATCCTTGACATGCAACTTTGCATTCCTTTGCATATAAAACAGAAACACAAATCCACTTGAGTAAAACATTTGTGGGCACAACTGAGTTTGCTGAAGTTTTTTGTTGCTGTTTTGTTTGTTTGTTTGTTTTTGAGGGAGGGGAATGCTGAAATAGGAATAATGGGGAAGCAATGCAAGCAATATTAAAATCCATTTTAAATAGATTATTTCTAAATTTTTTGTGTGTGAAAACCAAAAAGTTTTACTGTTTACATTAGTTTTCT
Organism: Zalophus californianus; assembly: GCF_009762305.2. NCBI lineage: Eukaryota > Metazoa > Chordata > Mammalia > Carnivora > Otariidae > Zalophus > Zalophus californianus. The sequence continues at coordinate 51,622,696 of NC_045605.1, forward strand.
ATGGCTGTTAAAACAAAATACCACAAACTTTTAGTGGCTTAAAACAATGGATATGTATTATCTCATGGTTCTAGAAGCTAGAAATCCTAAATTAGTATCACTGAGCCAAAATCAAGGTATCAACAGGACCGCGTTCCCTCAGTAAATTCTCTGGGTTGAATCCATTCCTTGCCTCTCTCAGCTTCTGCTGGTTGCTGACATTCCTTTGCTTATGGCTACATCACTCCAACTCGGCTTCTATTTTTATATTACATCTTCATCTCTGTGTGTCCAATTTCCCTCTGCCTCTGTCTTATAAGGACATTTGTGATGGCATTAGGGCCTAGGCAAATAATCCAGGATAGAGGTGCCTGGGTGGCTCAGTCATTAAGCGTCTGCCTTCGGCTCAAGTCTTGATCCCAGGGTCCTGGGATCGAGCCCCGCATCGGGCTCCCTGCTCAGGAGGGAAGACTGCTTCTCCCTCTCTCACTCTTCCTGCTTGTGTCCCCTCTCTCACTGTCTCTCTCTGTCAAATAAATAAATAAAATCTTTAAAAAAAATAATAACCAGGATAATCTCCCCATGCCAAGATCCTCAATTTAATCACATCTGAAAAGACACTTTTTTTTTTTTTCCCTTTCCCTGTAGGGTACCATTTACAGCTTCCAGAGATTTGGAGCAGATATCTTTGGGTAGTCGTTATTTATCATACAGTGTTCTCACCTAATTCCAGCCTATCTCCATTTGGTTACTTCCTCTTCTCTCTCTCTTCCCCCTCTTCTGTTTTAGTAACCTCTGCCTTCTAAGGAGAGCTAAACTCTTCTCCCTGTATTACATGAAACAAGTTGTTTCAACAACTCATCTGTTGCATACTTATGAAGGTACTCCAGACAAAAACAAAACAAAAAATATAGGAATAATAAACAAAAACCTATTTAACAGGAACCATGATTGCTACAAAGTGAGAATTTATTTTCCAATTATTACAAAAGATTTGTTTCATTTTACTTATATTATCTCTCAAAATCTCATGACAATTTAAAAATAACTGTAAATATCTTAATATTCTTGTGACAATAACTTTTTTAAGATTTATTTATTTGGGGGGGGTATGCAGAGAGAGAGGGAGAGAGAATCTCAAGCATACTCCATGCTGAGCCCTGATGAGCAGCTACATCCTACCACCCTGAGATCACAACCTGAACTGAAACCAAGAGTCAAACGCTTAACTGACTATGCCACCCAGACCCCCAATATTCTCCTGACAATTCTTAATGGAATATGGTTAGTTTCTGTATTTTATTTATTTTATTTATTTTTTATTTTTTAAAAGATTTTATTTATTTATTTATTCATTTGAGAGAGTGAGAATGAGAGATAGAGAGAGAGCACATGAGAGGGGGGCGGGTCAGAGGGAGAAGCAGACTCCCTGCTGAGCAGGAAGCCCGATGCAGGACTCGATCCTGGGACTCCAGGATCATGACCTGAGCCAAAGGCAGTCGCTTAACCAACTGAGCCACCCAGGTGCCCGTTTCTGTATTTTATTTTATTTTTTTTAAAGATTTTATTTATTTATTTGACAGAGAGAGAGAGACAGCGAGAGCAGGAACACAAGCAGGGGGAGTGGGAGAGGGAGAAGCAGGCTTCCTGCAGAGCAAGGAGCCCGATGTGGGACTCGATCCCAGGACCCTGAGATCATGACCTGAGCCGAAGGCAGACGCTTAACGACTGAGCCACCCAGGTGCCCCCGTTTCTGTATTTTAAAGATGAGGTAAAATTGGCCTCAAAAGATAGGTGACTGTGCAAGTTTATATAGCTAGGGAGGGGAGGAGCTAGAAGGAGTACTCTCTGACCCCAAGACCTCATTCTTAATCACTAAGCTTTACTGCCCCTGGAAGCTCAGCTTGCTAGTCCATAAAAAGAGATAGAAGTATCGTTAACCAAGTATTACTTGCAATGTTAAATAGAGAAGTTCAGGTGAAAATACTAAATAAATTATAGAACTTCATGCAAAAGTGACCACTGTCACCTCCGTAATTACCACCACTACTGCCACCACACTCTTGATACCACTATCACCACCAACAACAACATCACAGTCAACACTACCATCACCATCACCATCACCTCCACTACTACTGTCACCTCCTTTACCACAGGCTCTGTCATCATGAACACAACTACCACCACCCCCACTACGCCTCCATCAGCACTGAAATTGTCATCAGTATCACAGCTTTCATCACTCTCACGACCACTACTACTACCACTACTAGTACCATGACTGTCAGTACCCCTGATGCTGCTACTACCATCACCTCTAGTGGTGTGCTCAACCTGGCTCACACCAGCTCATCAAATATGACTTAGGATCTCCCTTCAACTCTGCTTTCACTGATACCACATCGGTAACTCAAAATACACCATGGTAGGGGTATTTATCCCATGAAAATTAGGAAATACTACAAACCAGCGATGTTTATCTCCCAGCACACCAGGAATCCACATGCCACCAATGCCACCATACCAGTACCACCATCATTACTACCACCAGCACTTCCAGAACTACTGCCATCATATCATTCTCAGTGTTTTCAACCCACTGTAATTATTACCATCTGAAAGATGACACTTAGTTTCTTTTCCTCAGATGAATCAGCATGTCATTGTGATTATTTATGTGGTTATGCATTAGAAAATAATGTAAATTTTGGCCTTGGTACAGGAGCCTACTATGTAAGAGCATAATGGAACATGGGGTGGGAGTGGGGTGAGGGGACATCCTCCAAGCTCAACATCCTTCTTGGCTATAAAACATGCTGTGAGGTTTTGCTAGATTTATTGGACAGGCAAAGTCTATCCACACCAAATCCATTAAAACAATCCTGCTAGCACTCCATTATTGTCACATCAGTTAGGCTGCAGGTGGCTTGAAATACATTTATCTCTAGGAATAAGAGAGAGTGGTGGTAAAGCTGACATGTCTACATACCTGGGGAGGTTTGAGGCTGTGAGTAAGGAAGCTCTTCTTTTATTATAGCATTGCACAGGGCTAAAAAGTGAGTTGAATGTGGCTTAGGATGCTGCAAATGAGGTCTTTAGTCTTTCTTTAGAGAGAAAAAGGCATAGAAAGCAAACAGGAACATACATAAAAATATTTGCTAAGCACTTGTGAACTCCGCCTTTATAATATATACACTGTATGACTGATATTATTTACATTTTACTAATAAGTGGACTGAAACTAGAAGTAAAATTACAATACGTGGCAGGAGTTCAAGTCCATCCTTTCCTACTGCATCTTATTTCCTCATAGACAGGAGGAAGGAGGACATTTAATATAAAGACTTAATAGGTACAAAAACAAAGATCCTTTCATGTGCATCTCTTTATATTATCAAAATAAATTTGTAAAATAGGCATCACTATCTCCATTTTACAGTTCAGGAAAAGGATATTTAAAGAAATTACGTTACTTATTCCAAGCAAATCAGCTTATAAGAGCCAGAAGGAGGATTCAAATTTATAGTACAATATTCTAAACACTGGACCCCCACCCTTCTTCCCCTACCACAAACTTCAGGGATGTTAGTGCATAGATTTTAGTGGGAATTGAGTCAGATTGTTTTATAACATGACTTAAAATATTCTTTGCTCAGTAGCCACCTAAAGTTTTATTTTCATGTTATAGGCAATTTGTTTTGTTTGAGTTTGCTGTTGTTGTTGTTTCTTTGCTTTTATTTTCTGAATTGCTTGAAATCATGTCAGTTTATGTTGTATGGGTGGCTTTCAGATTGATCACTGAATAACATACTCTGTAGATTGCCTGCATTTAATCCAGTATATTTGAAATCTAGGACTTTGTTATTGTGCACATTAAGATAAATTAATTAGTTGACCTTTTGAGGTTCTTTTTAGGCAGTGTTATTAGTTGTCCTAATTATTTAGGTCTTTCTAACCCTTCTTTAAAACCCTGTATTGATTCTAATTACTGTTCTTTATGTGATTATCATCTAATGTCTTGGTGAATGCATGCATGAACATTTATCTTGAATTTTCTCTATTTACCTAAAGCGAGATTTTTTTTTAAGCAACTTGTCTCCCCTTTAATCAGCTGTCAACTTTGACATAATGCCAGTGGCAGAAATAAACAGAAGTAATCTAATGGTGAGAGGCAGTAGAAACAATTTAATCCTAGATTAAGGAATTCCCAGCTGTTACTAATGTGTATACAAGATGATGTTTTAGCAAGAATTTTCTTTGTTCTATATCCTCAGTATTTCCTTTAGTATGTTCCTTTTCTTCTACTTTCACTGCCATTGACTTTTAGAGACCCTTACTTTCATTCAGGTGAAGTCCAAATTATTATTTAATATAGTCTTTAGATGTGTTCAGACTCACTCAGAATGATAGCTTGACCAAGCTGTATTTTCTAGTCTTGAGCCTTCCCTATGTAAGAGAAGGGGATGACGGTAGAGCTGGATTAGCTGCTTGCCTGCCTTCTTCCTGTCCTGCTGACCGCTGCTTAGGTGCCAGTTGTTCTGACATAGGCATTGTCCTCTGTGCTGAAGATACACAGAATTCTATCAGTAGAGTGGAAACAGCACTAAAAACACTGAAATTAGTGGTTCCATAAATACAGAGGTCAAGTGGGGTCTCACTTATTTTGTGTATGGAGAGGATGGTGCATCTGGGAGGGTGTATGAGTCTCTTAAACCTATTTTTCAGATCCTTTATGATCCTAAAGGATATAGTCATTAACTAGGTAGAAAAGGGCAAGAAAAGAAGGAAAATTAATTCTAAAACATTTTATGTATATGATAGTATTTAATTTTCACATTGCCTCTATTAAATAAACATCAGTTGTTACATTTCTAAACAATAAGCCAAAGCTGAGAGAAGCTATGTAATTTCTCCAAAATTATCACTTAGTAATTAGTCAAGCAATGGTTTAATGCTGTATTGTTTTTTTAAAAACAAAACAACAGGACTAAAATGGAGTTGCTTATGCTAAGCGCCATGTTACCAAACCAAGACTTAAATACTGTTTCAGCTCTCCCACAAATGGCACCTTAAATCAGACAATCAGGGATCACCCGATCAGCATTAGTTAGGTAATCTGCCTGATGACCTCTCCAATTACCTAAAGGAAAGTAACTTTGCAATAACCAGATGGCTTTTTACCTACTGTAACTTCCTTGTTCCTGCTCCCTTCTCCCTATAAAAGTCTTTTATTTTGTATAGTTCCTTAGAGCCCCTTTCTTTCTGATAGATGAATGCTGCCTGATTCATGAATCATTGAAAGAAGCCAATAAGATCTTCAAAATTTACTCAGTTGAATTTTGCTTTTTAACAGATTTAATTCTCAAGCCCAATTTCTTTGCTGTACCAGTGCTCATTTTTTGGATTTCACAGATGAGTAATTTTTTTAAATGGAGATTTATCATACATTGCATTTTAAAAAGTAATGGTATTTTGAAAAATAGCTGTTATCTATTAGAAATCCCATTTAATAAAAAGAAGGAATTTTAGTAAAAAATTAGCACAGACACACATAAAGAAAAAAGCAGTCATTTCTAAGAAAAGTATAGTTGGCAATCTCTATCACACACACACACACACACACACACACACACACACCCCACATTATTCTAAAATCCATTTTCTTCCTATTTCTGAAAACTTTCTTGTGGATCAGTATTTGGAAACCACTACAGTAGGCTAATAATTGACAGTAGGCTAGTAAAAAAAAAAAAAAAATGGGACAATTAGCCAAGTGCTGTGATTTTTAAGAGCCACCCTTTCTTTTGGGATAGCCACTAGTCAGAGCATTCCAATGTGCTAGTCCAAATGGCTGACTCCCATATTATGATGTCCTGTGTTTGTTTACATATAGGCCAACTCTGTCTTTAACAAGGGCTTATTTTTCATGGGGTTGGGAGGAATCATGGAGGAGAGAGTGAGCAGCCCCCCTTGTATCCACCTCTTTAAGAATGATGGTCAGAGTGAGAATAGAGCTCCTGCAATTAGAATTAGAAATGCCAGCTTTCCCCTCCGGTTTATTGGGAGGAGGACATAAAACTTGCCAAGTGCCCCACAGAGTCTCCCAATGTGAAGTCCTATTTCAGATACTTACTGCCTGCTGCTATCTGAATTTCCATTTAAAAATAATTATCAAAACCATATGGGTTAAAAAGGTTGGGGGGAGTCTTAAAATGGAAATATGTAAATTGCAGCAACTTTGGCCTTTTGCATTTGGCTGAGTCTCCCCCCAGGCCCAGAACTTCCTTCTGTGCCTTTTGCAGTGTGCGTTCCCATGCTGCTGCCCCTACCTGGGCATAGGCCACCCCCTTCTCTCCTTGCAATCCTGCACTACAGCTCTGAGCAGTAGAGTAAACTTAGTTCTCTAGGTCCTAGTGGCTGTCCACTTCTCAGAATCATCTTAAGCTCTTTTTCTCCATGAGAAGTTGTTCCTACCTTCTTGGCCCATTACCAGGTAAAACCACCACTGACTCCTGTGTGTCCTCAGTGTGTCCTGTGCTAACCTCAGTCAAACAAACAAACAAACAACCTCTCACAAATCCATCTGGCTGTTTGTTCTACTAGATTGTGACCTACTTGAAGGCAAGGCATAATTACTCATCTCTGCATCCCTAACAACAACATGTTACCTCACATACTCAATACATGATTATTGATTGAGTAGGAGCTAACAGAAATTGGATTTAAACTATACAATAATTATTATATTATATATAAAAACATTATATAACATATTATATAATATATAATTATGCAATAATAAACTGGCTCTCCTGAATAGATTAAAAAGGATTTATTATGAATCCTCAAACCCACTATTAGAAATCATATGTAGGTTTCTCACAGGCCATTTAAATTTATGTAAGACATTAAGACTGTTATTGTCAAAAAACAAAACTCAACTTCGTAAATTTTAAAGATCTTATGGGCTTTATTCAATGTGGTTCATGAATAGACAACATCCCATCTAATAAATAGAAAGGAACACCCAATAGTTGTACAAAATGAAACACTTTTATGCAGAAGGGATGCGGCAAGGAAGTTATCCTAGCAAACTGCTGATTGTGGCAAAGTCACCTTTCTTTAGCGGAAAGCAGGGGTCTATCATGAGTTGATCAGATAATTTTAATCGACTTCTTTAAGACTCCATTCCTGGGGGAGGATGAAACTGCAATTAAGTTAAGTAATAAGTCACAGTTGGGTGACTCTGGGGCTTAGCATATGTGACTATTGGGCCTATTGCCTTGTTTTTAACATTCCTAACTAGACATATTTATGCCATGACATAGTATTTTGGGGTAGGATTGCATGACTTAAAAACAAAAACTGGAAAAAAATAATAATGAGTGCTAACCAGATGCTTGTTCCATAATAATACTAACATCTTAATGTTTAGGCATTGTGAAGGAACAGCTTTGGTGTGACAAGGACTACCTTTAGAGACTTCAAAGTAACACTAGCAAATTTATGTATATTGTAATGGTACTGTGCATTTTTAATATAAATTTCTGACTTTTCCATATAAAATCTTAACACAGTTTAGCTCTTACGGCATTGTTTTTATACAATGTCCTAGACATAGGTCTAAATCTGAGGTAATATATGTCCACATTTATCAACATGTGGCCACTAATCACCTGAAATGTGGCAAGTCTGATGTATTGTAAGGATGAGATATATACCAGATTTTGAAAATTTAGGACAAAATAAAAGTATGTAAGGTGTCTTATTAATATTTTTCTTGATTATGTATTAAATGATAATATTTAGAGTATATTGACTTAAAAAATTAACTTCAATGGTTTATTTTTATTTTTTAACATGGATACTAGAATATTTAAAATTACATACACGCCTCACATTTGTGAATTAGGTTACATTTCTTTTTGACAGTGCCATTCTAGATAGACTATGTAAATGGGCCAGTTTCTGTGGCTACTTTGTGTGTTGCCCTTGAATCTTGGGTGGAAGCACGGAGGGTGGCAACACACAATATCATTAATACATGTTTATTTAGAATCTATCATGCAGCATACCCTGTGATAAGCATTGGAAATGCAAGTTTGAAATAAGCAGTCATGATCCCTGCTATCACAATATGTAACCTAGTGAGGGAGATATATGTTAAACAAAGACTTATTTGAATACCTAATTTGACCAATGTGGTGCTTGGCACAGTAAGAGATATGAAGAAGTACATAAGTCAAAATATCCAGCTTTAAAGAATTTTCAAAGTAGTCAGATACATTTCCTAATAAAAAATGAAAATATTCATTCCACAGTGTATTTTTTTCTCTTTTGATATTTTTCTCCTTGAATATTTAAATCAGTCTGTATTTAACCACAGCTTTTTTAGAAATGATAAAATCTAGGTATTCTGGAAAACTTAGACCTTTGCCTTACTGCGTACCTTGGTAACTGAGCTTGTTGCAAAAGAATGCTAGACTGGGCATGTAGAATCCTGAATGTTAGACTTGTCTTTGTCTTGACTTAGCTTGACTATCTTAAAAAAGTGATTTCTTTCTTTCAGCTTCATAACCTATTTCTGGTGCAAAGGGGTTGGTCTAGGTGATTTCTATATCAGCTAGAATGTTTGTTGTCATAAGTGGAAACCCCAAACTTGGTTAATTGGTGGAGGTTAATTATGGGCCCAACAAATAAAAAGTCCAAAATTCCTCCAATCTCCAAAAGTCTGCAAGGTTTGGTCCAGCAGCTTAACCAGGGACCAAACTTCTGTCCATCTCTCTGTCTGCTTATTTCACTTTGAGATTCGTTGGTCCTAAAATGGGTGCCAGCCCCTTTCTATTCATACAAACCAGCCTAAGAGAGTGGCATTTGCCTCAGCATTATTAGTGCAAATTCTTAGATTCTTCTTAAGAGTCTCTGGTTGGTGGAACTTAGATGGCATACCCATCCATAAACCTAGCTCTGCAGATAAAACAGTAGCCTGATGGGCTTAGTTTAGTTCACATGTTTCACCTATGGAGCCAGAAATAAATTGTTTCCCTGAAACCATGTCGACCCCTAAACAGAAATTGCAGCCACTGTCAAGGGGAAAGGGAGGAGTGAAGGCAACCCACAGATGCTCCACAGGGCACCTGCATGATCTTGATGAAATTATGTTCATTCTGTGCTACTGCATTATCTTGTCTGCAAGATGATGAGAACACTGTCATACTTAGTGTACAAGATTACTGTGAGAGCAAAACAAAAGAGCCAATATGAAGGTTCCTAGCACAGAGCCTAGCTTTACATAAAATTTTCAGGCATTCATTCTATTTGTCTATGAGTCTGTCTCTAAGCCTCTCATTTCCCCATTCCTCACTATATTTGTCCATAAAATATATATATGAGAGCTTCTCTTTTGGCGTATTCCAAAATCTCTAATGAGAATTCATGGGTAACAAATGTAAATTGTGTGAAACTTTTTATGTATCAACATAATTTCATTTATTCTCTCAGAAGCTTAACTAGATTGGTCTGGGTATTTGTTTTAGTGTGACTTAATGTCTAAAGATACATCAGTTTCCCTACATTGACTAATTGCCATTTCCAGCAACACATCCTGAGAAAAACGTTTTCACAATATTCTGCAAACATGCACTGATTTCTCCCTCTGAACTTCCTTGTAAACAACTTATCAAGCCTTCCAAATTCAGCCTGTCATTAATAGAGTAGAAACAGTGTAGTAATTTTTTTGAACTGCTGATGTAGGGTAAACACCAAACATAAACATACACTCCTTTCTCTATATCTGTAAATGCACAGTAGATGCACAAACATGTGATCCAAATCATATTGTTACAAAAATAACCAGAAAGTGCATGTTAGCTTTCCCTGAATTCTGTAAATGAGCTTCAATTACACATATTACTACCCATGGTGATTCTATTTCAAAATGTCTTTGAATTCATCTGCACTGAGATGACCTGGCATCTCTTCAACTCAATATGTGCAAAAGGAAACTCAATTTTGTCTCTCCCTTACCTGATTTTTTTTCATGTTGCTTATTTCTGTCAATGAGACCTCCATCCTCTCAAGTCTTAAGGTCTCAGAATTATCATTAACACCTTTCTTTTTCTTATAATAATATCCTACCCTATTACTTTAACCACTATAATATGTATAACAAACCTATTTCCATCTCGTCATCACAATTGCTACTTCCTTGGCATTTGTCAAATGAATCTGTGGATACAGTTTCATTAGATGCCTATATCTAATGCCTGTTTGCTGATAGGTCTTCCTAAATGAACTCTGGAATCTTTGCTTTATTCATCTTTATATTCTTAGCATTTAGCACAGTTTCTAACATATATGCTCATTAAATATTGGTTGAAGTGACATTTGATTTCTCCAAGTGCCCCCAGTCTCTCTGCATTCAAAATCAAACTATAACTTGCTGTCTGAATAATTTTCTCAAAGTACAGTTCTGTTCATATCACTCTTTTAATAAACACAATAAAAGGTACCATTTGTTTAAAGTCTACTGTGTTTCAGGGTTATTCTTCTCAATAACCCTCTAGCAAGCTATCATTTCCATTTTCACTGATGAGGAAATTGAGGTACAGTGAGGTGAGGACACAGGTTGAGCTCACAAAATTATCAAGGTGCAGGTCTTGTGTATAAATTCACATCTCTGTGATCCCAGGGACTGTGGTTTCCACTACGCTATTTGTCTTACTCTGCTCAAAAATTTCTGTAATGCCTCTCTAAAATGGCCTGCCATTTTAGGACAGGAACAGATCATTAAAGATCTAGGTTGTGAGTGTTTGCTGAGGCCTTGTTATTCAGAGTGAAGTGGGTGAGCAGCAGCCTGGCATTGCTCAGAGCTTGTTAGCGATGCTGAATCTCAGGCTCCAGCCCAGACCTACTGAACCAGAATCTACATTTTAACAAGATCCCTCAAGTGATTTGTAAACACATGGAAGGTTCGGACTCATGTTTCAGGGAAACCCTGATTACTAGATACAGCATTGATTTACCAAGGAGAACCTAGTCATGCTAGCCTAACCTCAGCTCCTTCTTTCATAGGGTTACCAAAGACATTGCTTAAGGAGATGAGGGTGATTTTAGCAATGTGTTGTATACCTGTATAGGGATGCTCTAATAATTCAAGGCTTTTAATTCATAACAGTCATTACAGTTTGTAATCACATATTTTGGGAATGATTACTTGCTTATGAAACTGGTGAAGTTAAAAGTTCTAACAGGCAGGGTGCCTTTATGCTCCTTGCACCATTATTTTCCCAGCACCAAGCATAGGACGTGGTAGGGGTTCAATATACGTGTGTTGAATAAATGAATATGGTATTGAATAATGACCTTGGGGACAAAGTTTAGTAAAAATATGTGGGGCTACTAACAAGGATATTTTAGCTAAGGGATGGGGATTCAAATTGAAGGGAAATTTCTAGTGTGTTACATCTCTCTCTTTTGTTCCGTACTTATTCTATCACTTCATCTAAGACATTCCAATTATGTTTCTTAAGCTTGTACTTATGATCATCCTGGGGAAAGGTTGAACATGTTAGAGGACAGAATTAATGTCCAGTAAGATATTTAAAAGACTGAAACCATGGTATGACTTAAAAAATGAATTTAATGGAACTAAATGTAATAGCATGCATTTTGGTTCAAAAAATCAATGAAAAAAATGAAGGAAATGTGATTTTAGGAAAATGAGTGAAAATACAGTTTTATATGGTACAATATCATTCAAAATAGTGGCATTACTATCCATAAGAATTATATAAGTTAAGGATGAAATAAGAGAAGTGCAGCATCCAAAGTGAAGAAGATTATAGTTGCCTATTTCAAGCCTCAATGAACTTTTCTGAAAAGAGCTAAATAGTCAAATTCTCATCTTTGTGGGCCATAAGTTCTTCTTTATCACAACTACTCAATTCCTCTGTTGTCATGGGAAAGCTGCTATAGGTAATAGGTAAACAAATGAGTGATTGTGTTCCAATAAACTGTTTTATATACACTGAAATTTTAATTTCATATAATTGTCTGAAGTATTCTATTTTTTTAATTTTCTTTTCAACTATTTAAAAATGTAAAAAACATTCTTAGCTGATGAGCCATACAAAACCAGGCTAACCCTGGTCCACAGGCCAAAATTTGGCAAACACTGCTCTCTTCTATTGTAGTCTGAGTCCATATAGAATTTAGTTATTGGATGCCAACCATTTGGACAGAAATGGATAAATTGTTAGGTCTTCAAATAAGAATGAATATGATTCTGATAAGACTAGGGGCACTTGGGTGGCTCAGTTGGTTAAGTGTCCAAGTCTTTGTCTTTGTCAGGTCATTGTCTCAGGGTCTTGAGATCAAGCCCTGCATCGGGCTCCACACTCAGCAGGGAGTCTGCTTGAGATTCTTTCTCTCCCTTTGCCCCTCTCCCCAACCCCTGCTTATGTGCTCTTACCCTCTGTTTCTGAAGTAAATGAATAAAATCTTAAAAAAAAAAAAAGACTGAAAAGTACTGCTACGTGAAGAAAATAAAACGAAAATGGAATACCTAGTTTGGAAAAGAAAAGATTTTGTACAACATGGTTTCCACCTTCAAATAATTGAAAGTAAATTTAAGAAAATATGAAATAGGGTTACAGAGGTAGTGTATCACTGCATCTTCAGGTACAGAATTTAGATTCAGAAAGGCTTGGTGTCATCTTGGAATGTGTATGATATTTTGGACAATATACTAAATATTTTCCTGCCCCCCTCCTCATTTATAAATTGAAGAAAATTACAATACCTATCAATTAGTCATTTTAATGTAAAATAAACAAACAAAAACAAAGAAATTCAAAAAATGCTCCAAAACTTAGTGGCTTGAAACAACAATCATATTATTTCTCTCAATTCTGTGGTAAACTGGGCAGTCCCTTTGTTGTTTTTGCCCGGACTCCCATGTATGACTACATTCAGCCAGAGCATCAGCTGGTCTGGAATATCTAAAGTGGATTCACTTGTTTGATAATGATGCTAACTATTGGGTGAGGTGCCTGGGATCTTCTCCCCATGGCCTCTTATTTTCCACTAATCTAGATGGGCTTTTTTATTTGATGACTTGAGGGCAAGATTCTAAGAAAGCGAAGGAAGATCCTTCAGGGACTTTTGAGACCTAGAATACAAAACACACACAGTGTCATTTCCACCACATTATATTTTTTAAAGGAAGGTAAGGGATTAGTCCAGATTTAAGAAGGTGGGGAAAGAACCTTCACCTCTGGGTGATAGGGGCAGAACAGTTAAATTACAAAGGGTGTGGTCATAGGGATTAGTCATTAAATATGGTCATTAATCTACCACACCTACTTAATGGGGTATTGTGAGGGTTAAACAAGGTAACATTTGCAAAACACTTACCATAGTCCCCAACCCACAGTAATTGCTTAATAAATAGTTACTATATCATTCTGGGTCTGATAGAATGAAGAGGGGAAGGAAGAACACAGAATGGGAGTTGTTCCAGGTTGGAATGAGCTGCTTCTGAGTGTAATGTCATCAAGACAAGTATCAAAATTGGATGGATTAAAGAAGAGAAGACAACATTGGATATGTAGCTAGATAAGGGGAATCGAAGATTCATTCAAGCTTCAAAATTCTTAACTGATTTTTTTTTCTCTTCATTGTATGGACATGAGTTATCAGTGGAGTACAATTTAAGGCAAAACTCATGACATGTATGAGGATATGTATATTAATTTTATTGCCAGGTTTTATTTTCTTGAAATTAAGTTTATAGTATGATCATGGGAAATAATTATGAACTTAATCTGAGGCCAACTTTGAGATATTTGGCCTTTAAAAAAATAAAATGCTGTATCCATCTATTTGGGTTTGTATTACCTCTTTTCCTTTATAAATTTCCAGAAAGAAGAGAGGATGTTATCTATAAAGCTTGTTCCAACATCATTTTGATTAAAAGACCAAGCAGAGAGATGCTTTGGAAAACATCCGGCCCTTGAGAGAAAACCAATTTTATCTAAACTATGAGAATAGAGAAGAAAGAGAAAAAAAAAAAAAAAAAAACTTCCTCCTCCTCTCTGTGCATGTCTCCTCACTGCTGAGGTGAGGAGAAGACAAACAAGGTGATGACAAAGAAAGATCTGAGTCATCCAACCCATGAATGTGGAAGATTGTAGAAAACAAGGCCAGACAGGTATCTTTTTGGCTTTTGCCATGTCTCCTCTGAAAGGTTTAGGTGGCTAGATTCCTTAACATTTTTTTCCATCTTTCACATGTGCTTTTGGAGACCTTAGTCCACAAAGGGAAACATTACCTAATAAAGTATCGACAGAAGGCAATTTCAGCCTTTTACTAAAGAAATAAGTAAAAATGAAAGACCCAGTAAATAAATAAATGACTTTGTTCTTCTAGGTGTCATCAGCTTTGCATGATGTGCTGGATATTTTTGTTTCTTTAAATCCATTCTCTACCTTTGTTTTGCCCAGAAAAGCTGATCTGTACAAACTATAACAACATCTTTTCTTCTGGCTTTTGGGTGAGTTTAGCCTAAGAGGAGTACAGACAGGAAGCTAAAGGGAGGAAGGAAAGTGATTCTCCCTCTGCCATATACTCTTTTTGCTGTTTTCAGCTGGGAAGCACTACCATGTCCCTTGTGATTTTCCTGTACCCATTTCACACCTTGGTAAATCATTTCTTTTTTTTTTAAATATTTTTTTTTATTTATTTATTTGAGAGAGAGAGAATGAGAGACAGAGAGCACGAGAGGGAAGAGGGTCAGAGGGAGAAGCAGACTCCCCGCTGAGCAGGGAGCCCGATGCGGGACTCGATCCTGGGACTTCAGGATCATGACCTGAGCCGAAGGCAGTCGCTTAACCAACTGAGCCACCCAGGCGCCCTTTTTTTTTTTTTTTAAATATTTTTTTTTATTTATTTATTTGAGAGAGAGAGAATGAGAGACAGAGGGTAAATCATTTCTTATTAAATATTCTTCAAACTACTTAATGTTAATGTATCATTTCTTTTCTGATGATATACATAGAGATCCTAAAATATCTTCTAGTCTATCCAAAACTAAAAATAATTTGTGACAACAAATAGAAACTATAAGGTAATCAACCACTACAGCTAACATTGAACGTATCAAACCCTTCATTCAAATATTTTCCCTCATTCTTTAAAAACTATTTTTGAGTGCCTCCTTACTGCTCAAAAGGCTGAGCCAAAATATAGTCTGGGCAAGCAGTTTATAGTCTAGATGTGTAGGTAGTCATCAATCACACAGAACAAATATACAATTTAAATTGTGGTGAATACCATGTAGAGAAGGCATGTTATAGTACAAGAATGTGTGATAGGGCCTCCTAGTGGTCTAGGGGTGAGGGAAGGTTAGTCTGAGGAAATAATGTTTAAGCAGAGATATGATAGACTGTAGGTATTAACTAAATGTGGAGGACTGGAAAGAAAATTTCAGACAGGGAAGAGATATGCAAAAGTCTTACAGTAGAGATAAACAGAATACAGTCTAAGGACTAAAAGAAAACTAGTGTGGCCAGAGTTCAGAAGGTAAGTGAGATCACAGTGTTGGACGAGGCTAATAGAGTAAATAGGGCCAAACGATGGAGGATGTTGTGAGTCATATTAAAGATTTTTGGTTTATATATGAAGAACAATGGAAGCCTCTGTTTAAATGAAGGAATGATAGGATTTGTATACGGAAAAGATCTCCCTGTCTAAACTGTGGAGAGTAGACTGGAAGAGGCCAAAGTGGAAGGGGCATTAATTAGAAACCTAGCGCAGTTTTCTAGGTGTGAAGTAATGACAGCTTACATGAAATAAAAGATGAAAAAGATAGAGAAAAAAGATGATGCCTCTCAAACTTTTCATTTAACCTAGATTTGGGGGAGATCAGAGTTGAGTTTTAGATACTGTTGAATCTAAAGTGCTTTTGGAATATCAAAGTGAGAAAATGAGGTAGTTCTACATAGAAGCACAGAGCTCAGAGGAGAGTTCTGGGTTACAGATAAAAACTCAGAATTCATCTGTGTGTGGGAAGTCATCAAATCCAGGTCCATAATTTAGATGCTATAGGACAAAATTAGAGATTGAGAAGAGTATAAAACCCTGAGAAGTCCCAACATATACGATGGCTGAGTAAATGACTATGAGCATTCAGAAATCCAGCATGTTGACTGTAGGGGAGCAGAAAGATAGAGTCTGTGTCCCTGATTACATCACTGAACCACTACACCATCCCTTGGAAACAAATATCAGAGTGTGATCTCATCATTACCACGTCTCCTCTCTTCACTTACGACAGACATTACTAATCAGTAATGGGACTTAACTGTTGTGTGAGAAAAAGAAACTATTTCTCTGAGTTACTGTGAAGTTACTATTTCTCTTGCTACTTCTGAAGCCTATCCCTAACTAAGTAAAAGAACCTGCTTCCCTGAAGTTTCATTAAATATGTTTTACTTTTTTTGCCGGAAAAAAAAAAAATGACTATGAGCATTCAGGTAAGACTGAAAAGGGGAATCCCAAGGATGGCAGTAAAGCCAGCAGCCGTATCGTAGAAGCTAAGAAAAGAGAGTTGACAACAGTGATTAGTGTGCATGAAAGCCAGGTAAAATGAGAGGAACAACAACAAAATTCATCGTCCTTACCATTAGTAGGTATTTGATGATGGGATAGAAACCAGATTGAAATAAAGGATGAGGAAACACAAAGTATAAATACAGGAAGTTTGTTCAATGCCTTTCATATAAAAAGGAGAGTTCAGGCTTGGATGATGAGTGTGGCTGAGGGAGACTTATTTTTCAACATGGAAAAACTTGAGCATTTTTAAATGTCAATGAGAAGAATAACGGTTTAGAGGAAAAGGTTGAATATACCAAAATATTGATAATATAAAATTCAGAGAGGGCAAATGTGACAAGATCTAAAATATAGATGAAAACAGATAGCTATTTTTAATATCATCAGATGCATAATGAAGAACTCAACTCTATAATATAAGAATAGACATAAGAGAATGGGCAGTTACAGAATAAAAACAATTAGAGATCTTAGAATTGAAAAATATCACAGCTATAAAATCATAGATGACCCAAAAGTGGACTTGATCCAGCTATTAATGAATTAACAGTCTGAATGACTGAGAAAGATACTTCCAGATAACAGTACAAAGAAACAAAGTGGAAAGTATGGGGAAAAAGTTAGGAGCTATGGAGGACAGATATACAGAATTTCTTATTCCACCTATTAGGAGTTCCAAAAAGAAAAAGTAGAAGGGAATCAATATTTGAAGAAATAATGGCTGAGAATTTTCAAGAAGTTATGAAAGACATGAGTCTAGAGATTGTCTACAGATCTATAGTATTTCAAATAGTGTTAAGCAAACACATGCACACTTCACAGTGAAAATTCAAAATATTAAGGGCATTTAAGAAACTCTAAAAATATACCAGAAGGAAATGACAGATTATCAACAAGAGTACCAATTGTAGTCATCTATCATTGAGCTGGATTATGAGGAAGAGAGGGATGTAAATAAAGCTTCTATTCTCTCGGTCTTTGCCAGATACTAAAAGTTACCTACAGTTTCATAAAAAAAGCAATACATTAATCTGTGATAAATGATGGTCAAAAGATGCAAGCCAAGGATATGAAAGTATAATTTTATACAGTGCTCTAAATTTTAGAAAGTTGATTTTTTTCATGCATTCACAAATAGTTACTGAGGGCTTCTCATGTGGGAGGCTCTGCATGTGACCCTCAGGTTAAATGACAAGAAGAATGATGTTTTCTGCCCTCATGGAACTACAATCTAGCATATTTTCATTTTGCAGTACTTGATCTCTGTAAAAACATGGTTAATGACTTTGGCGAATAGAAAATTAAGCAACCTTTCAATGTTTATAACCTAGGTAAAGGAGAACATAGGATATGGCTCAGGTTGGATCACTGCTATCTTTAAATGCTCATACATAGCGGCACAGTCATGTAGGCCAATACATTCTAAACATCCTTGATTCACTTTTCATGTAAAATGCACCCTCTTGGATGCGCTGTGGCATTCTCAGCGGTTGTCCTAGTATTGTGCGTTATTTACACAGGCCTACCTGGGCCTGTGGAAAAAAAAAATTATTTGGTAAATTTTTCTCAACTCAAATTACATGACTGAAAACAGAGATGAGTTGAATAGTTCATTCAAATTGTTTCTTTCAGGGAACTCATGGAGCTGGGGTGGGGTGTTGGGAAGACACAGGCGTTTAGGAAGCCATAGGATGGAGTCGGTTCCTAGACAGAAGGGACCTGAGGAGGGTGAAGCCCCAGGAAGCTGGGTCAGAGCTTCTATGAAGCTGAGCTGTCGAAGGGGCTGGATCTGTTGAGGAATCTGCCATTGGGCAGGTGTGCCCTGGCAGGAGTGGCGCCTACTGTGGGGTTGGGGCTCTGAGTTTCCTGCCAGGTGCAGCCAGAGCAGCAAAGATAGGAACGGTGAGGCAGCTGCACAGTACAACCCAGAGCCTCCGCCTCCACGCACCCATTACTCCAACATTGAGGCCAATGAGAGCGAGGAGGTCCGGCAGTTCCGGAGGCTGTTTGCCCAGCTGGCTGGAGATGACATGGAGGTCAGTGCCACAGAACTCATGAACATTCTCAACAAGGTCGTAACCCGACACCCTGATCTGAAAACTGATGGCTTTGGCATTGACACATGTCGCAGCATGGTGGCCGTGATGGATAGTGACACCACTGGCAAGCTGGGCTTCCAAGAATTCAAGTACTTGTGGAACAACATCAAAAAGTGGCAGGCCATATACAAACAGTTTGACCTTGACCGTTCAGGTACCATCTGCAGCAGTGAACTCCCAGGGGCCTTTGAGGCAGCAGGGCTCCACCTGAATGAACATCTCTACAACATGATCATCCGACGCTACTCGGATGAAGGAGGGAACATGGATTTTGACAACTTCATCAGCTGCCTGGTCAGGCTGGACGCCATGTTCCGTGCCTTCAAATCTCTTGACAAGGATGGCACTGGACAAATTCAGGTGAACATCCAGGAGTGGCTGCAGCTGACCATGTATTCCTGAATGGGAACCCCAGACCTGCCCCCTCATCACCTCACTATAGGAGTCACCTTGGATTCTTCCGTCTCTCCCAGGGTTGAGCCAGGCTGCAGTCTCGTCTTCATGGGCCCTACTGACCTTGGTTCCCCCAACCCTTGGCACTCAGCTTCTTAGTCAACAGCCAGGGCCCAACATGCCTCGACATGCCATGCCCTGAGTTACCTGTGGCTCTGAGAAACTCCAACACACCCTGTCCCGAGGGTCACCCCACCCCCGGTACACCCATCCCCCACCCACTCCACAACCTGCCTCATGCACCTGTGCCAAACCCAACAGTTACGTGGTTTCCACACCCCAAGGGCCCGTCTCTTGGTTCCCGGAGGGTCACTCCAGTCCCTACACACTCTGGCACACCTGTTCACACTTACCACCCTGGCAGCCAAACTCTAGGCCCTAACAGGCCCAGGTGCCCCTGTGCCTTTGTCTGCCTCTGCTCTCAGCCTGCCAGGCCCAGGAGGAAATAAAAGCACCCCGGTTGCTGCTCGGAAAAAAAAAAAAAAATTGTTTCTTTCAAATAATCCTGACATTCTAAAATTTACCTTGTAGACAATAAAAAGCAGCTATCCCCTTATATTTGCATTGATCTTTAATACAAAAATCAAGTACTCTTTATTGAGCATATAAAGAATCTTACCTGCACGTTTGCTTTGGGTGTTATGCATCGTATTGCACATCATATACAATAATATGTGATTTAATCATCACTGCTTACTTTTGATATAACTAGAATCCAATCCAATTTGGCCATTAAGGCTCCTGCTTTTTTATACATTGCGCTGCATTCCCAACTTTGCACCTTTCCAAGTGCTTTTATATTATTTCTTATAATATGCATGAAAATATAGTTAATTTCATCTTACCAAGAAACAAACTAATAATAAATTTGGTTTTATTAACTAACATTTAATATCAAGTGTTTGCTGTTTTGATTTTCTTTGTGTTTGTTCTGTGATATTTTTCAGGGCCATTTATTTTAGTTCTTATCCTCACTCTAAGTAGTGTGGATACAAAATTAGATAATGTTCTCATTCATAACTATTTAAATAAATATTGGATTCAGTATGCAAAATTTAAATAAATCTTAGTCCTATTTATTTTAGAAAAGATGGAATCTATCTATGTATCTTATCTATCTATTTAGATGCTGCAGAGAATACTTGGGGTCACCCCAGAATGTATAATTCTTTGAGAGAAAAAATGCATTTTCAAGCCAAATTTTTTCTCTACATCTAACAATGATCAGAGTGGTTACCTCAGGGGAGGGAAGATAACAAAAATAATAAAAATTAAGGCTAAGAGAGGGCTTAGGTATGGCTGAAACCTGTCAGTCAGTCAGTCTCACTCCACGTGGTTTTGTTTGTTTGTTTATTTGTTTTTTAACAAGGCAGTAAAGTCACTGAGTTCCACCTTCTTTCTGGTCCTTTTCTCTCTCTAGAAGAGATTCTGTCCTCAGACCTGGAAAATAGCAACATGGAAAAGGATGCTTAGCCACCCTGTCCACTGCCCATTATGGCTAGGCACTACTTTTGCTTTGCTCTCCAGAAGGGCTTCCTCCTCCTCTGTCCTTTGACAGTGATTGGCAGCTACAACAAGTTGTTGTGTCAAAGCTTCTGCAAGTCAATTATGAAAATGATGTGCACTTGCTCAAAGATGATTGTAAATTGCTTCTAGCTGATCAGAATAATGAGTTGCGGTGATGCTAATCAACTTTGGGCATATATAGCACCTTGTTTCTGCCGTTGTGTTAGCAGCTGCAACTAGTTCACCCAAATGACAGTGTTTTCAAATTTCTCATGGATTGAGGGAGGTTGCTCACAATGGGGACATTAGTGGAGGAGGGAAGGGTTGGTCTCAAGGAGAGAAGGTGAAACAAAGCAACACTCATTTTGCATCAGTTGTATAAGCCCTTACGTTTACCAGTCCCTTTGACTTTGGTTTAGGGCATCAGAGAGGAAGTTAATGTTAGCTAGAGCCAAGTCCTTTCCATATGTATATTTTATCATTCTATCTTCATGGATGCACTACTAAGGGGTTGTTTGAGCTCCATAAAATAGATAAACACACTGACTCTAGGAAATGCTCGTGATTGCACAGCCAATGGATGAGGGAGGGTTCAAATTTTGCCTACTTGATTTCAAAGGTCAGTCCGCTTACCAGTGTTACCAAATTTTATCTACAGTCTTCCTACTTTAGCCTCTCCCTTACATACATATCTAAGTCTCGGCTTCCATGGCCCACCCCCACACAATCTCAGTCAGAAACTCCAGAAACTCCAGGGGTATTGAAGATAGGTCCTGTGGATGTACAGTTCTAACAAGCAATTCCAGGTTGTATTTATGCACATTGAAGCTTGATAGAAACTTCACCTCACCTTGACTATTCCTGCTTTCTCTTGAAATTCTGTACCACATGTATTTCAATTCATAACAAAGATTTACACATTTGTTTTTATTCACTATATCTCAGAGGTTTTGTTTTGTTTTTCCTTTAGAAATTGGAGGAATGTCATTTCAGTTTATTGATTCATAACTTGGAAACTTCCACATCTGTCCTCTCTCCTACAAATCACTTTGTATATAAGATTGATTCCTTTTACTCAAATTGTTTAGGTGGCTCAGAAGAAGGATAAGGTGAACTGACATAAGCCACAACACCATATAGTGCAGTGTGCCTTGTCCAAAAAGGCACAGGGGGAAGAAGATAGCACTAGAGGTCAAAGAATGGATGCTAACATTGCATTTTTATTTTCTCACTGATTAACTCCATGACTTTGTTATCATTCAACCCCCTAAATAATTTTTCCTAATAATAATAATAATAAGTATAATTAATTGAAATCACAAAATTAACTTCTTTTCCTACTTAAAATGAGTTATTGGCTTATAAAAGTCAATTCAAAAATAGTTTTGCCTTTCCTCAAAATGTTAAACATAGAGATACAAGAGAATTAAACTCCAGGTATAAAACCAAGAGAAATAAAAAAACATGTTTCTACTTAAAAACTTGTACACATTATTCATTATATTCAAAAAGTGGAAACAATCCAAATGTCCATCAACTGATAAATGGACAAATTGTGGTATATCCATACAATGGAATATTATTTGGCAATAAAAAAGAATATAGTACAGGTCCCTGTTACAACACGGATGAGCCTTGAAAACGTCATGCTAAGTGAAAGAAGCCAGTTACAAAAGACCACATACTGTATGATTCCATGTGTATAAAATGTCCAGGATAGGCAAATCCATACAGACAGAAAGTAGATTTATGGTTACATGGAGAAGGATGGAGGTACAGAGTGACTGTTAATGGGCATGGTTTTTTTGAGGGGCAATGTGGGGATAATGTAAATGTTCTAAAATTGATGATGGTAATGACTGTGCAATTATGGATATTTAACTGCATAATTTAAAGGGGTGAATTACATGACATGTTAACTGTATCTCAATGAAATTACTAAAAAATAAGCAAGGCATTAGAAAATCATAAATTAGAGATTGTGCCTAAGTTGTGTTTACTCAAAGCAGTTGTTCATAGCATCAGTAAGCTCTTTTATTATTTTTAGAAAGGAAATTCAAAGTGGAGCAACTTTTAGTACTTCTGAATGCTGAGGTAACTGAGGAAGTTTGTAGATTAGGAGATATGCTAATAAAAAGATTGGAACCACTATATAGAATTTTGGAATCTAGATTTACCAGTACTGATCTGACATTAATCAGTTTTTGAATGCCATAATAAAGAAAAATGGAGAAGGTAAATCTGGCACGGTATATGCTGGGTGGATTGAAGAAGTGAGGGCTTTCAGCAAGAAAAGAGCTTACCCATTGGGTGCCTGGGTGGCTCAGTTGGTTGAGCGACTGCCTTTGGCTCGGGTCATGATCCCAGAGTCCCAGGATCGAGTCCAGCATCGGACTCCCTGCTCAGCGGGGAGTCTGCTTCTCCCTCTGACCCTCCCCCCTCTCATGCTCTCTCTCTCTCTCATTCTCTCTCTCAAATAAATAAATAAAATCAAAAAAAATTTTTAAAAAAAGAGCTTACCCATCATTTTCAGTAGCCCAGTCATTGAATGAGAAGGTTCTATGTCCCTAAAATCCATTTTCTCTCAGAAATCCATTTTGCAATTTGGAACAAACTAGCTATCATGATAATCTCATCTGCAGTGCAAATACACAGTTTCAGTACAAAGGGGAAGGACTACATATAATTTTTTATTTAATTGTAGGCTTCAGACCCTAATTCTATGGCATGGGTATCTCAAACAGATTCTCTTTTCCCCTGCCAAGCTCAACAGAGATGAGCAGCCTTGCTCTGGGAATATGAGTTTGATGGTTGGGTTGCATGACCTGGAAGTGTGAGATGTTTTGTCTGATTCTGCTGGCAAGCTCTTTAATGCCTTCTGGCTCTTCACACTGCCCAAATGCACGTGGCAGAGCTCAACCCCTATCTGGTAAATCTCATGAACTTCTGGGACACCCCTGTATATTTTCTTCAGTCTAATCTCTAGTAATCTTTAGTAGTAACCTAAAGAAACATTTTCTTATCCAGCCTCTATTCTTGTTAAGAAATGATGCTATTGTTGAATGCTGTAAGAAATGATAGAGATTAACATTAGCACAATACTAGACATTTCTTTGTTATTTCATTGAATGCCTTAAGTAACCTTATGTGGTAGATGTTATACCCCCACTTTAGAGATAAGCAAATTAAACTTTTGAGAGGCTAAATAATTTGCTTATAGTCGCATAAGTAAGAAATGGAGAGGGGGCAGAGCTCAGATCTAGGTTTATCTAACTGTAAAACATATTTTTCCCAATTTCATGTTGATTGACTTTACTGGAAAGCTTTAGAGAAGTTCATAACACCCTTAAATTTCTATAAGAAATCTTAGCAAATTGTGGTTCAGATAGTAGGAATGGCATGAATAAAAATTTTAGCACTGAAAGGAAAGCTAACATTGATCAAGCACTGATTAGACACCAGGTCATTTCACATATGTAATGTAGGTCTGGACATCATTCCTTTGTTTGAGCTACAGGTGGGGAAAATGAGACACAAGATAGCAAATTAACCTGGTAGTGTTCACTTATCTTCAAGGTGGTATTTTGTCTGTCCCTGGTGTCTGTGTTCTTCCCAATATCCTTGTGGCATATTTAGAAAAGGAATGAAAAGAAAGATGAACTGGAAAAGAAGGAATTAACAGATCTAAAGTAAGGCCAACAGAAGTTAATCAGTTCATATTTCCAAGGATTTTATAGACCAGTGTTGGGCACCTGGGTGGCTCAGTAGGTCTGCCTTTGGCTCAGGTCATGATCCCGGGGTCCTGGGAGGGAGCCCCACATCGGGCTCCCTGCTTGGTGGGGAGTCTGCTTCTCCCTCTCACTCTCCCTCTGTTCTCTCTCTCAAATAAATAAAATCTTAAAAAAAAAAGACGAGTGTTAAGAGCTTGAATTCAAATTTGTGCATATCCTTTTCAAGAAATAGAGGGGTTTGATCTGCCAGAGAGTGAATTTGTTTGTGAGTATAGAACTATAGTATGCTCACTGCATCCAGAAGTCTTTAAGTTTTTTTGTGATGCTGTCCTTTTATTATTGAATAGATTTCTTTGTAGCAGATACTGGAGTAATTGAGAACTGAGTATAACATTCAGAGCTATGTAGCATTTGGAACCATATACTACAGTATCATGGAGATAAGAGTGAGATTCTCACCTCGTCAGAAAGGCATTGTGTTTCTGGAAGGCTTCTTGGTGCAGACCATGTTTGGCTACATCCTCAAGCTCCTATCACATACAGTCAGGCCCAAGCTAGAGGATGGAGGGAAGGTGATCAAGGACAGGGAGGAGTCCAGGAAGAGAAATGTTTTCTTTAGTTAAAACTTAATTCATATAACCAATGAAGAGAATCTTTCTGGTGAGAGGAAAGTGGCACCATTTTCATTAAAATGGGCTTCAGAAGATAGAACAGATGAATAAGTCATATATGCAGTATGAAAGTAGAAGACAGGAACACAACGAGGGTTCCAAAGTGGGTGATTTATTAGATGTTATACAGGGAAAAAAAGTTTACATGATGAAACAAACTTATAGCTAATAAAAATTGAACTGGTCTTTTGACTGCATGACTTTTTAGAATGTTGGATGTCCTAGCATGTATTTTGAATCTCCAAGACAAGTGAAAAATATGTGGTGTTTTTAAAATTTGTGTGGTCTCCAATCACTGATCATTTTTTGTGGACCAATCTGAGGAATCAGTGTTCAATGGAAAAGAAATTTGGGAATCGCTGGTTAAGAGAAGGGTCGTTGATGTATGATGATCTGGGGTTTAATACCAACCTAACAGGAATGACTGTGGAATCATGGGGCAGTTACTTGCTCCATATCTGCTTCCCCAGCTGCTAACTGATAATGACAGTAGTGCCCCAGAGAACTGCTGTGAGGATTAAATGGGCACACAAAACGTCTTAACCTAGTGCCTGGCTTATGGTAAGCACTCAATACATGTGCTATTATTTTTATCATTAGCATGCAAGAAGAAAAGGAACCCAAATCCAGTATTCTATCCCGCGAAGCAACACTGAAAAGAGAGGTAGGAATCCTATCTTATAAATGTCCATTTTTCAGAGGTGCCATACCTTCTTTTAATTTTAGCAGATAAGTGAATAGTAATTAAAGAAGAGAAGTGAAGGAAGGTGTATTTCAGAAAGGAGATTCACAGGGAAGGAAAACTGAGGTTCCCCAGTATGAGACAGGCTGGAGCTGCTTTCATACTATAGGTACTCAGATAGTTAAAGCCCTGTTATTGCACAACTTAGTGTAGTTGGTTAAAAGACACTTGGATAACAAAGATGTGTTTTAACTAACAGTATAGGGAGTGTCAGAATCCATG
Source organism: Zalophus californianus (assembly GCF_009762305.2). Classification (NCBI taxonomy): domain Eukaryota; kingdom Metazoa; phylum Chordata; class Mammalia; order Carnivora; family Otariidae; genus Zalophus; species Zalophus californianus. Next base: position 51,648,716 of record NC_045605.1, read on the forward strand.
ACTTTAAGATGTCATTTCCAAAGGTTGAGCAGTATCAGCTTATAGAAAGGGTGACAGGAATTGCTGGTCCATTCCTCACCAACATTCTTTCTTCTAACCCACACACATTCTCTTTTTCTCACTTAAACTGGATGACATCAAAGACAGGATTTTATGCCAGGGAAATAAAAGACTTTTGAAGGTATTAATTATTTATGATTTAAGTTTTTGTAAAAAAAAAAGATAAGGAAGTTTGATAAAGCAGAGAGAAATAATGATGTCAATATATAGACAATAAACATTTTTCTATGGATTCTGGATCCATTGCTTTTACATTATTAAACACTAAAACCAATATTTTACCTTTCTTGTGTTTTGGTTACTAACTTGAAAATTCAAGTTCTAGTCTACATAGTATTTGATCAAAGAAAACTTCTGTCTTTTTAAATTACTATTTGTTGGTTCCCTAGTTTCTTCTAACTTCTCAGATTTATTCTTTGACTTTTCGTTTTTTTCTTTTGCCCACATCCGTGCTTTCAACTGAAAGTCACTGAATTAGCAGACAATCTTCCAAGGACATACTAAGCACCTTTCCAATCCTATTAGTGCCCATGTGATAGTGCTGCAATAGAGACAAGAGCTTTTTCAAACTAGAAGACACACATTTCTTTTTTCTTTGAATATGTTCTAGGAGATACCCCAAGAATGCTGCATCTATATATAAACCAGTATCAATAATAAGTACCTCTTAGATTACTGCTTACATATTTTAATTTTTCTCTGTTTAGTTACCATAGTTTCCTTTCTAATGACGATCACTTCACCTTGGAAGCTTTCCTAAGACAGATAAACTGTGGGCTCAAATCCATTAATTCTGTTTGTTAATTTGGAAAGAGACCAGGTTCTTGGCCATAGTTTGAGCATTGACAGTGCATCATATTTGATGGGGTAGATAAAAGTGGTAATTGCTGTGGCTTTATAAAGTTGTGAGACTAAAAAACCAAATTATTTCATAGCTATTCTAGCACAATCAGAAATTTAAAATGTCTTCTACTTTCCTTGCCCTAATTGTTTAGATAGGCAGTGACATTTTTACTAATGCATTTGTGTGTGATGGCTTTACTTTTACTTGTGTCAGTCTTGGAAACAAAAAAGGAGAATCAGCATATTTCTGTATTTTCTATAAGCCTGTCAACTTTTAAGCTGTGCTTCCTTTTACAGCCATACAGTTTAAGAATTTTAGAATTCCTATACTTCAACCTCCTTATTTCCCCCCATTTATCAGCCAGACAAAATTCACAACCCTTACTTTGGTATTCCAGCTTAGTTGTTGGGAAGCCCTTCTCTTGCTGTCAACCTCCACATATCCCCTAGTAGAGACAGAAGGGAATTCTCCAGTTCTCTACATGGAATGCACACCATTTAGTGACTGCATGCCTTGGAATCTCTGTTATTTTTGCCTGAAATGCCTTCTACTCACTTTGTTTGTCTGACAAATTTTTACCAAACCTTTACAATTGAGCTTTGGTGTAAAGTCTTCTCCAAGTCATACCCAAGTGAACTCATTTGCTGCATCTTTTATTCAGTTGTATCTCATTGTAATATATCAGTTACAAATCTGACTCTTCAACTAGGCTGTGCTTTTTTTGAACATAAAGATCAGGTCTTGTTCATTTTCCATTATCAGTATCTAGGTCTACAGTGGAAATCAAATAGTCCCAGATTTAAATCCCATTCCAGCACTTACTATACATGATTTTGAAAAACTGCAGAACCTGACTCCTCACTTGTAAAGCTGAGATAATATTTGACTAGCCTAGACTTTGATAAAATTCATCATATTATGTAAAGAATGTAGCACAGTGTCTGAAGCATAGTGAACATTCAATTAATTCTTACTAAATAGTTGTGGGTAAATGGACATTTTGACTCACTGGTAGTATTTTGTTTGTTATTGTTTTCTCAAAGGCAATTTCATTTATATTTGAGATCTACATTGCACATTTATCTGTATTTGGTTTGGCACATTTGTGCATGGGTGGCTTTCTATGCCACAGTCTACCTAAAAAGAAGTAGTTTGGGATGGTTAAAAGAGTTGTCAAAATACCCTATAGAGAGTAGAATTTCCAGTTCTCTCAGGTTAAGGGAGATTGACCCAGGTCTTTGTAAATGTATCATCTGATGTGTAAACCTGATCTACCTAGTTCATTAGAAGATAGGCCAAACCAGAATGCTGCCACAGTTTCCATCCTTATGTGGGAAGGTCAAGCATCTTGTACAATCTTCTCTTGTTTTCTGATCCACAGCTTTATAAATACTTCTCTCCTGGCTCAGATCCTCATAGAGCACAGTAATGACTATTTTAGAGCTCAGTTGTTGAATAAATGAACTAATCATCAAAAGGATTGGATGGGAAAATAGGGGCTGTTCACTAGAGACTAATCCCTATTAGTAGCAAAACTACCACTAGTAAAACAGTAACAAACATTTTTACAGCAATTTATAATGTATTTGAGGGCATTACTATATTTCATTATTTAGTTTATTACTTACCATGATACACTAAGCTGGTTACAACAGATGTAATTCTTTCAGATGGATTGTTTTGGAGACAGTGCTGTGTAGTAGATAAAATCATAGGTGTTGAAATTAGGCCCAGGTTTGAATTTTGCTTGTCCACAGCTTTATAACTTTGGACAGGTTACTAAAACCTCTGAAACCTCAATTTTCTCATTTATAAAATAAGAATAACAATACTCTCCATCTCAGAGCCCTTTGTATGGCTGGTATTGGAAAATGTAAGCATAGAATTTAGACCAGTGTGGGCAACGAATCCGCTGTTAGAGTTGCTCCAGTTGTTATTGATGTGGTTAACTTCCCTCTCAAACTCTGCATTCATCAACTAAAGTTTACCTCACCTCAAACTGAAGATTTTTTTTTTTAAACCTTCACTTTTTTGGTTTGTTTCCTCTTTTTTTGTGTGTGAAGGGGGTCATGATGCTCTCTCTTACACAGGTGGGATGAGCATAGGTAAGACTGTATTCCCCTCATCACTTTCCAGACCATAGTTCGGTAGTTGCCAGGATCTCCTGGCCCCTCTTAGTTCAGCTGACCTCCAGCCTAGATGCACTGTCCCACATCAGGCCTGCCTTGTTACTCCTTGCTTGGATTATTCTCAAACCATCAACCTGACACCTAGGCTTATGATTCTTCCCTTTGAATCAGTTTATCTTCTGTTTCAGTTATATTCTATTCCACGAACATATTTTTTCCATGTTTTCTCACCCTATTTACTTATCTTGTCCCTGGAGACCTAAATCCTGTCCTTCCACCCTATATGCTGTTTATCAAAAATACTAGTTCTTGGGCACTTGGGTGGCTCAGTCGGTTAAGCATCTGCCTTCAGCTCTGGTCATCATCAGGGCGTACTGGGATTGACCCCCCCGTCAGGGTCCCTGCTCAGCAGGGAGTCTGCTTTTCCCTCTTTCTCTGCTCCCCCCACCCCTTCCCCCACTCATGCTTTCTCTCTTGCTTGCTTAATCTCTCTCTCTCAAATAATAAATAAAATCTTTAAAAATGAATACTAGTTTTCTTGTTTTCAATGTTAGTCTTTATCAAATGCTTATTTGATGTCAGGAGTGTGCTAAGTGCTGGGATTTGTTCTATATCCAGTGTATTTGCTCCTGACAGCCACAGGACCTTCTTCCTAGTAGGTAGGAATTGTTTTAGACCCTTTTGGAGATAAAGAAACCAAAGCTGCCAGAGGTCAAGCACTTTGCTAATGGTCTTCACAGCTTTGTGTTTGCTGGTGGAGCAAGGATTTGAATCCAGCACTCTTTAATTTAAGAGCTTGGTCTCTCAAACTCTAAGATCAGCTGCCTTCTCTTGGGTGGCTTGTCCAAATTTTTTTCCCTGATCCTCCCTGTCAAAATATCTCTCTTTCTCTTCTATTTCTATTATCAGTTGTCTGTGCCTTTTTTTTTTTTTTTTGACGTGCACTGTCATAGTGTATTTTGTAGTGAAGGTCTTTGTGTGTATATCTAATCTCCTATACTGTGTTCTCAATTCAATAAGAACTTACACCATTTCTTTTTCCACTTTTATTTCTAGTGATGCCTTACACAGGTTCTTATATGAAGCAGGTATTTAGTAAATGTAGAACTGTACTAAAATGAATTAAATTGATTGCATTGACCCAGTGCCCACAGGTATTCAACAGCAGAGGCTGGAGTTGAATCAGGTTTCTCCTTAAGCCATATGCTCCTTAAAACCTCATACTGTCAAAGAAAATTGACTCTGGACAAACAGGTGTGGATTTTGATTCTATCTCTCATGGTTAGCAGGATTGTGTTTTGGGGTAAGTTACATAACCTATGTCACCTTTTCTCCTTATACATAAAGTGGGGAAAAAATACCTGGATTGCAGATGTGCGTCATAAGGATTAAAATAGAGAGCATATGTAAAGCATTTAACACATTCTCGGTCCCTTATATGCTAGTTAAAAAATGGTAGTTGTATCCAGTATGGCCCTATTATATAACAATATAAGAAGTAAGAACCACAAGCTTGCTTCCAGTGATTGTTTTCCTTTTTTCTTTCCTTTCTCAAAGTAGGAATCAAAATGAGAGTGAGGAAGTCTGAATGAATAAACAGAATTGTTTCTAACTAGAATAACTCTCAAGTCTGTTATGAGAAATCAGCAACTTTAGAAAGTGCTCCAGGCATATTGGAAGGAGAGTGAGCCAGTTTTAAGTTAGAACCAAGGCTAATAATCCCCACTTTACTTTCATTAGGTAGTTGGTAGACAGAGAATAGTTGGGAAAGTAGAATCGAAGAATTGAATGAGTTTGACCTGGAACAGAATGTGAGTGGGGTTCGTGTGCATTGATTTTCAAATGCATGAGCTTACTTATCAAGTGGCCACCTTAGGAAGGGAAAACTGAGAGACTGTCACCATGAAAACCCAATCAGCAACTAGAACAGAAGAGAATATTCAGAGTAGGCCATTTACAGAGAAGCCATCTATCATCAATCTCACCTTGACACTGAGTGACTTTGTTCTAGTCTATGAAGCAGGTATTTCTTTTTTTTTCTGTTTCAAATCTTTTATTGTTATGTTAATCACCATACTTACATCATTAGTTTTTGATGTAGTGTTCCATGATTCATTGTCTGTGTATAACACCCAGTGCCCCATGCAGAACGTGCCCTCTTTAATACCCATCACCAGGCTAACCCATCCTCCCACCCACCCCAGAACCCTCAGTTTGTTTTTCAGATTCCATCGTCTGTCATGGTTCATCTCCCCCTCCGATTTGCCCCCCTTCATTCTTCCCCTCCTGCTATCTTCTTCTTCTTCCTTTTTTTTTTTTTAAACATATAATGTATTATTTGTCTCAGAGGTACAGATCTGATTCAACAGTCTTGCACAATTCACAGTGCTCACCATAGCACATACCCTCCCCAATGTCTATCACCCAGCCACCCCACCCTCCCACCCCCCACCACTCCAGCAACCCTCAGTTTGTTTCCTAAGATTAAGAAGTCCTCATATCAGTGAGGTCATATGATACATGTCTTTCTTTGATTGACTTATTTTGCTCAGCATAACACCCTCCAGTTCCATCCACGTCATTGCAAATGGCAAGATCTCATTCCTTTTGATGGCTGCATAATATTCCATTATATATATATATATATATATATATATATATATATATATACACACACATATATACATATATACGTATATATACCACATCTTCTTTATCCATTCATCTGTCAATGGGCATCTTGGCTCTTTCCATAGTTTGGCTATTGTGGACATTGCTGCTATAAGCATCAGGGTGCACGTACCCCTTCAGATCCCTACATTTGTATCTTTGGGGTAAATAACCAGTAGTGAAGTAGGTATTTCTGTCCTCTGCCTCTAAAATTTTACAAGCAAGAAAATGGAACCCCAGAAAGACAATAGAATGGTAAATTTATCCAATCTCTGCAAATAAGAAATTTGTAATATCATTTCTGTTAAGTTTACTTTTCATTTTTTTTAACGAGGAATATGTTGTAGAAAAAAGTAATATAAATCAGATTTCAGAGGTGACATAGAAACCTACTGAAGATTAACTTATTCAAAAAAATATTTATTGAATGTATACCATGTGTTAAGAATGGTGTCAATTTAGATACAGTGTTACAAATGACATACAAAAAAAAAAACAAAAAACAAAAAAGAAATCTGACATACTCTCTTCTCAAATATCTTAATCTGTAGAAAAGAAAGATAAGTAAACAATACAATTTGATGTGAGTTGCCCTATGATAGAGAAAAACATAAAAATAATGTTAATTTTTTTTTAACAGTCTTAGGTACTATGCTAATTTTTTTTTAACTCATTTACTTTCCCCTAAAAGCTTATTGAGTAAGTACTGTTGTTACCACTAGCTTATAGAGGTGAAACTGAAATAGAAAGAAATCTATGTCTCTTCATTTTGCCTTCAAAATTTCTTTGTAGGAGCAGACTGAGGCCAACCATTTGGTTGGCACGAAGAATTGGGACTTGTGTTAAAGTTGTGTTTGTTTATCAAACAATACTTATATTTAAATTGTATGTTATAGAATCATAAAAATGATTAACAGAATTAAATATACTTTACTCACATTTTATGTACACCTGAAGAAACATTACTGGTCTGTATCTAAAGTATTGTTGTTGTTGGTATTGTTTGAGATTATTATTTTATTTTTTGAACTGATGGATACTAGGGCCATCCTTGAATGTTGTCCTTTCCCAAAGTCAAAGATTCGATTACATGGGTATCTTAATCTGTTTGCTGTAGCAAAATATTATAAACTTAGCGGCTTACAAACAATAGAAATTTATTTCTCACAGTTCTGGAGACTGGGAAGTATAAGATCAAGGCATTGGCATGTGTGATGTATGGTAAGAGCCTCCTTCCTGGTTCATAGATGGCCATCTCTTACTGTGTCCTCACATGACAGAAGGGACTCAGTTGCTCTGTGGGGTCTCGTTTATAAGGACATTAATTCCACTTAAAAGGGCTCTTCCCTTAGGACCTAATCACCTCTTAAAGTCCCCACCAGCTAACACCTTGAGGGATTAGGATTTCAATATATGAATTTTGGGGAAACATAAGCATTTGTTCTGTAGCAATGATTTCGTTTTTGGCTTGGGTACTTTACTCCTATGCACAATCTCAATTAATCCTCATGACTTCCCTGTAAAACAGATATTAATAGGTAAGGATTAATAGGCCCAGATGGCTCATGAAGAAACGAAAGCTCAGGGAAAGTTACATGGCTTGACTTACTCCTAAAGTACTTTCACTTATTATAAAACCATCAAAATGATGTTTTAGTGAGCAGTTTTAGTAGTATGATAAAATGTGATGCATTGATATGCATAAGAATGAGTATATGCAATGTTGATATAGTGCATACTCAGTTAAAATAGACAAAGGGCAGAAAAACATCAAATGTGATTTTTAATTTCATTAAGATATCAATCCCTCAAATTAGTATATTTAATTTCTCCCCTTTTCCTCATTCATGGTTTCTCTTCCCCTTTAACATTTTATTGGCTTTATTGAAAATGGCTTGTTGGAAGATTTTGTTACTTTTAATGGAAACTGTAAGGTGGAAATAAGGCAGAAACACTGCCATGTTCATATCTAAAATGGTGGTACAAAGGTTGTAACGTCTACTAAACTTAGTTCTAGGATTCAGTTCTGGCTGTTTCATCATATCAGTAAAGTTTTGTGAAATTTCTGCCACCTTAAAGGCTAAATGCTAAGCTTTAGTTTCCTAATATTTAAAACTGTTTTTAAAAAGGAATAATAGTTGTTAGATTATTTCTAACTCCCTTCCATGCTTGATATTTCTTCGTTTGCATATGCATAGCTTCCATGTCACAGGTGAACCCAGACATAAACTAAAAGCCATGGCAAAGTGTATACAGGTTGTTTTGAGGTAAGCAGACAGAAAGACAAACAAATGAACATAAACCAAATCATTTATACACAAATTACCCTCCACTTACTATAAATTACTCAGAGAATAACCAATTATTTACTAATGGAAACCTGGTTCAAGTATAATAAAACTATTAAATTCATCTATTCCTGAAACAACTTGTTCTCTCCCAAATATTTGAAGGGGACAGAAGATAAATATTAACATAGTCTTGGGAGGGAGACCTTTTATTAAAATTAGGACTTTTAAAGAAAATTCACTCATTCATAGAACACTTTTGAACACCTTTGCAACCTGAACACTTCATTAGAAATGAAATCTTTGTGGAGAAACATGAGTTGTGTTTGTTACCCTGGAGCAATTCATAGTTGGAGGAGAGGAGAAACATATAGAAGAAATAAATATAGATCACCTGGATGACCTCAAATTCTTCAGCTGCTCAGATATCCATTCTTTAACTGTCCATAAGTATTCCCAACAGTCTTGGGCAATTCAGTCCACTCATGTCTTTTCTGAGTATCTTGAGAAAAATGCACGTTTCTCATATATTCGTACGCACAGCAGCTTGTGCCCTCTTTCTGCTAATCACTGCTCCTGGCTTCCTCATCAGTTACATCTGGCTGATTGAAACCATCCCTTTGTGTCACTATAGTCTCTCTCCTGCTCATCTCACCCCAAGGCATGGATTTAGGTTATCTCTAGGTTCCCCAAAGCACAGATGACATAAGTCTACCAAGTTCAACAGCTTCACTAATGTAAAAGGATTTCAACATGGAAAGTGTCATATATAACTCTCTTAGCATGCAGTTTACAGGCACAAATATTTTTGGACCCCTTGCGATAATTTCATGAACCCCAAGAAGCTCAAGTCCCCTTAGGTGAAAACCCCAGTAGTAGAAGTGCCAATATTCAGAATCCAGAAGATGAAGTCTAACATTGGACCTTGAATTACCATGCTAGACATATGATGGAGATTCCCAAGGCCTTGGGGGTGTGAAATTTTACCATATCACTTATCTGCTTACAAACTCTCAATGGCTCTCTAACAACCAAGCATGAGACCAGGCTCCTCCAAAAGGCACACACATTCTCGAAGTCCCCCCTCCTTTACGTTTCCAGTGTCTTTTCCACCATTCCCTGCCCCAAACTCAAAACCTCAGTAATACCAAAATATATGCAGATGCAGGTCCCTAGCAAGGAAACATCATGTCTCACAGCCTTTGCTTCTGCTGTGCCCTCTGTCCAGAAGGCACTGCCTACTCCACTGCTTAGCTAACTTTATCAAGAAAGTCTTATTAAAGCCTCTGTTTCTAAGCCCATTCAGTATTTGCTGTCATATTGATTTTAAAATGCACTTTTTTTTATTGGATAGTATACATGAAAGTTATCATGAAACGGGAAGATTTTGGCTTTAACACTAACCTATAAATGTTCATATCCAAATCTTGCTACTTATTACTATATAGGTTCCCTAGGCCTAAGTTTTCTCATTAATAAAAAGGATACAATAGTAATATATTAGTAGAATTATTATGAAACCTGTAACATGTCCATTCAATGTACAGAGTTATTCAATAAACAATAACTACTACAGGCAAACCTCCCATATATTGCAGGTGTGGTTTCAGACTGCCACAATAAAGTGAGTCAAATGACTTTTTTTGCTTTCCCAGTGCATATGAAAGTTATGTTTATACTACACTGTAGTCCATTAAGTGTGCAATAGCATCATGTCCAAAAAATGTACATACCTTAATTAAAAAATACTTTATTGCTAAAAAATGCTAAGCATCATCTGAGCTTTCAGCAAGTTATAATATTTTTTTTGCTAGTGCAGGTTCTTGTCTCAGTGTTGATGGCTGCTGACTGATCAAGTGGTCGCTGAAGGTTGGGTCGGCTGTAGCAATTTCTCCAAATAGGACAACAATGAAGTTTGCCCCATCAATTGACTCTTCCTTTCATGAACAATTTCTCTGTAGCATGTGATGCTGTTTGATAGCAATTTACCCATAGTATAACTTCTTTCACAATTGGAGTCAATCTTCTCAAACCTTGCTGCTGCTTTATCAACTAAGTTTATGCCATATTCTAAATCTTCGTGTCATTTCAACAATTTTCACAGCATCTGCACCAGTAGATTCCATTTCAAAAACCACTTTCTTTGCTCATCCATGAGAAGCAACTTCTCATCCATTAACGTTTTATCATGAGATTGCAGCAATTCAAATAAAATAATAATGAAAAAGTTTGAAATATTGCAAGAATTACCAAAATGTGACACAGAAACAGAAAGTGAGCAAATGTTGTTGGAAAAATGGTGCCAGTACACTTGCTTGAAGTGGGGTTACCACAAACCTTCAACTTGTAAAAAACACAATATCTGCAAAGCACAATCAAATAAGACATGTCTGTATTATAATTTATCTTATTAATGAAGACTGATAGAGAAGCTGTATCAAATTCACAAACTTTTAAATTGACTGAATTTTATCTTATTTTTATTTTTATTGTTTTGGGAGTGAGATAGTGCATGTGCAGGGGAGAGGTGCAGTGCAGAGGAAGAGGGAAAGAGAGAATCTTTTTTTTTTATTTTTTATTGTTATGTTAATCACCATACATTACATCATTAGTTTTTGATGTAGTGTTCCATGATTCATTGTTTGTGCATAACACCCAGTGCTCCACGCAGAATGTGCCCTCTTTAATACCCATCACCAGGCTAACCCATCCCCCCACCCCCCTCCCCTCTAGAACCCTCAGTTTGTTTTTCAGAGTCCATCGTCTCTCATGGTTCGTCTCCCCCTCCGATTTACTCCCCTTCATTCTTCCCCTCCTGCTATCTTCTTCTTCTGGGAAAGAGAGAATCTTAAGCAGGCTCCATGCCCAGCTCAGAGCCAGACGCAGGGCTTGATCTCACGACCCTGAGATCATGACCTGAGGAGAAATCAAGAGTCCGATGCTTAACTGACTGAGGCATTCAGGTGCCCCTGAATTGACTGAATGTTAAACAGGATCATTTTGTAACATTCTTATAAGGCACATAAACTCTTCTGATGTTAGCCAACAACCTTGTGGTAGCCTTTTCTATGCAAAAACAAGACCTTGTTCTACTGTTCTAGTTATTTATTGCTGTGTAACGAAGTACCCCAAAACTTAATGGCTTAAGACAATGCCAATCACTTATTTGCTCACAAATAGAGCGGACTTGGCTGGGACAGCTTGTATCTTATCCACTAAACATCAGAGGGAGGCATTTCAACTGGAGCTTGGAGGTTTCCCTTTCAAAATGACATGCTCACATGCCGGGGATATGGGCTGTGCTTCTCTCCACCTAGTCCTCTCTGAGGACTGCTTGGGCTTCTTCGGAGCGTGGTAGTAGCCAGGTTCTATGAGTGACCAACCTGAAAGAGAGGCAAATGGAGACTGCCAGTTTGATAAAGTCTGAGCCAGAAACTGACACAGAATCACTTCCCCTGTGTTCTATTTGTCAAAAAGTCACAGAGCCCAGATTCAAGGAGAGATATAAGCCCCCACCATTTGATAGAAACTGTGTCAAAGAATTTGGGAGACATGTTTTAAAAGTGTATCTCTCAAACCTCCCAGCATTTAGTGTTGGAGTCAGGATGTGACTGCAGACTAATCTGATGCTAAAGCCCATTTCACAAATGCTAAAACTGACTTAAAGAGAAATACAGAAACTTTAAGCAATTTGCTCAGGGGAAAATGGTAAGTTAATTCAACCTTTAAATTAGCTATCACAGTATGATTCACATGATAAGATGGACCAGTGTATGTCAGTTTACATTTAAATTATGATGCTTTCTATCAATGAACTGGTTGCAAATATAAACAAATAGTGATATACAGCTATAGCTTTAACACAATGGACTGCTACTTTGAGCCAGAGAAGAACACAGTGAGGTTAGTAAAACAGTAAAAAAACAGTTTTCATGGCTAAATGATATTCAAGTTAAATCATTTCTGAACCATCTGTTTCTACGCAAACAATGCCTCTTTTGCATACATACATGTTGTTTGGATTTAGGCTGATTAGCTGCTTGTACTGTTTCTACAGTTTCAGCATACTGCTACTTTTCAGTCTGTGAGGTCATGTGTGGATAGAGAGCAATGACCAGCTATCCGTAGGGGATCCCCGTGCGGATATAAGGCTAGTATGTGAGACAGCTTGCACAAAGTAAAATATTCCATAAAGTCTATAAAATTGTACAAGAAAAAAGAAGGTGAGAATTTTGCCAGAGGTAATAAAACTGGTGAGTTTGAGAGTTCATTTTGCCTCTGAACTTCCTAGCAGCTAAGGGAGAAAGCTTTTTATTAGAAACAAAAAACATTTTAAAACGTTGGTAACTATTCTGTATCCATCACATCAAACTATTTGTCCTGTCCTTGTGCACTGATCATAACAAAGCTGTAGTAATCTAGAAATGACCCAGTTATGCAATTTATTAAAGAGAATTACTATTGATTTGGTTTAAAAAGTTTGAAATATGCTGGCCAGCTTTAGATCTTTTACAGAATTGCAGACTTTGAAGTGAGTTAAGGGGAAGGTTTCACACTATAATTTTATATTAGACAAAACATTACTGTAAAGCCTTTGAGGATAGTCTCCCTAACCCCCAACTGGGGTCAAGGTAATAGACCCAACAATAATTAGTAATATTTATTGAATTATTTATTGAGTGCCTATTATAAGCTGAAAAAGTATGTCAGTTTGTTAAGCACCTCTTCTAGAAGCATTGCCTGCCTTCTAGCCAGGTATATATTATTCCTCTTATGCAGAGAAAACAGAGGTGCAAGGGGTTTAAAGGGGTCATTCAGAATGCTGTAAGTTTAAAAAGGTAGGCTATAAAGTAAGCTAAGTCTTAGTCTAGAACCCACTGGTACTTTTGTTTTGGCTCTACGTAACCACACGCCACAGAGTATATGAGAACAGAGAAATGCCAATGTCAGAAGGAGAACAAAGGATGGACGTGACAACTGGCGACTTAGGGTAGAAAGGAGGAGTGAGCATTGTATATGCAGGGGAAACAGAGTCATCTTCTGATCCTACCCTCATGGAGCGTATATCTGTCCACCATCAGCCCATCAATCCAGAACCTTCTCTTCTATGACTATTCCCTGTTTCTTACCTTGGGGGTACTTAGAGCAGCCAGACCAAGTCAGTTGATGGCTGTGTCATACCACCCATAAGTGTCCCATAGATACTGTGTTTCCTTCAGTAACATAAAAGCCTCAGAAGGCAGTATTGCAGCTTTCCCCACATTGTCCTCCCTTTGAGCTCATGTATTACTGCCTGCAAGGATTATTTGCCCCCTGCCTTATGCTGTCTTTTATTGCTCTTCCCCTAGGAAAACTCTTCTCTCTCTCCCCTCTCCTTTCCCTTGGAAGAAGAATCATGACATCACACTTTGGTGCATTCCTGCAGCTCCTAGTGTGCTTATCCCACATTGCAAATATTCACTGGATGGAACTGGGTGAAGCAGTGTGCAGCCAACAAAGTATTTGAAGACCTTTGAGCTTTTTCATCTTACTATTCTCTCAGCATCAAAATGTGTGGATTTACATAGTGATTTATTTATTTATTTATTTATTTATTTATTTTAAAGATTTTATTTATTTAATTAACAGAGAGAGAGAGACAGCGAGAGAGGGAACACAAGCAGGGGGAGTGGTAGAGGGAGAAGCAGGCTTCCTGCCGAGCAGGGAGCCTGATGCGGGGCTCGATCCCAGAAGCCTGGGATCATGACCTGAGCCGAAGGCAGACGCTTAACCAACTGAGCCACCCAGGCGCCCCTTACATAGTATTTTAAAGTGTTTCACTTTAAAAGATTTTATTCAATCCTCACAACAACCCTGTGAAGGCAAGCTATAATGATTATATCTATATTACCTGGAGAGAAAACTGAGTCTTAGCATGGCTAATTAACTTGGCCAAGTTCCCATAGCTACCTTACAAAACATTTCTTGAATGAAGGAAGGATGGAAAGAATGAGGTACCGTTAAGACTTGAAAACAAATCTCTATAACTGCATGTTCAGTGTTCTTTCCAATATACTGTTTTGTCACTCCACAGACATTGGTTAAACTATTTCCAGAAAAGATTTGGAATGCTTAAAATGGTTTGAAATGGCACAAGTCAAGTCAGTGGAAGGGCAAGGGAAAGAAAATATAGTGGGTTTTTGTTGTTTTTTGTTTTAATGTTTGAAGAGATAATGTCTCTCAGGGAGAATGAGTGGGACAAACTGGTATGGGGCATATTTCTGGCAACTGGGAAGTATAAGCTATCACACCCTCAAAAGTATCATGGCATTGTTGCTGCATCCTCTGCTTACTAAGTCAGACTTTGAAGAACAGAGTTTCAAATTTTCTGTATTTTTCCCTTATTAAAGGCCTTAAAGAATATAAGGTGAAACGTACCTATAAATCATTTCTGATCTTTCTCCCCATCTCAGCTCTGCGAATAGAATTGTCTCTTCCCTAAGCTTTAATCAGTGTCTCACTGAGTAAGTAGTGATAATCAAACAGATTTTTAATACTTTAACCCATTATATTTAATTGGGCTCTTTAAGTTACAGGAATAAATAGAAACAGATGAACCTTTAAATCCCCTGGCACTAGATGCTGTTTACCTGATTCACTTCAATGAATCAACCTCCCGATCCAACTCTACCCCCTATGGAAACACACACACACACACACACACACACACACACACACACACACACACACACACAAACACCCTGCAATTAAATGTATGGTGCTGGATCATTTCTTGCTGGCAATAATTATATGGGAGAATTTAGAATCTCATCAGAAGGTCTAATTTGGAGTAATAAACCTTCTAGCTAATCTTATACCTAAAGTCAATGGTCCCACTCTAATGTTGATGATAATGTGGAAGCCTAAAATAACAGACTGAATGAAAGATAACCATCTTGCTAAATTATTTCTGTGCATGAGTATAACACACACTATGAGGGAGATTGTCTTTTCAGAGTTAGGAAAGGAGAATTTGTTTTCCGTTTTGGATGGTAGAAATATTAGTGAAGGTACCAGGCCAATCTTGAAGAGGTAGAATGATAGAACTTTAGTAGGCTGAGACTGATGGCATTGAAGGTAGAAAAGACAGCAGAAGCCAAGTCAGCAAGGTGGGAGACCACATGGGAACAGTAATGAGTTTGATATGACTCAACTCTTTAAAGGAAAGATGGATGGAGGAGAAGGCAAACCTTCTCACTCTACACTTTTAGAAGGTTGCCTGAGGTGTGTCACAGATCTGGCTGCAGGGCTGAAATGCCTTGGGTGGTTTTTTGTTTTGGGGTTCTTTTTTTGGTTTCGTTTCTCTTCTTTTCTCTTTTCTTTCTTTCTTTCTTTCTTTCTTTCTTTCTTTCTTTCTTTCTTTCTTTCTTTCTTTCTTTCTTTCTTCTTTTTTTCTGAATTACAATTTTTTTAATAATCTTTAATTATCTAAGAGATGGTGAGGCTAGAGCTTAGAGTAGGCAGTGTTTTGAAGTAAGGATTCTACTCTAGTGTAAAGTTAGAATTGCAAAGTAATGGTTTATGGAAATTGAAACAAATTTGGAACTAGAAAATGATTAAAATTTCAAAGAGAAAGATAATGACATTTCTTATGGGTAGAGGAGAAAGACCAAACTGGAAAAGGAGGGCAGCAAGAGGACCTGTGTTCGCCACAGTGATTCAGGAGAATGTTTTGGCACCTGTGCAGAGTTGTGTGGCCGGCGGCTGCCAGGCGTGGTGCTAGTCATTACAAAAGGCCAGGCCTAATTGTCAGTGACTATTAAGACACTAGAACAAAGCTGTGAAACCAAGGCTATGCAGAAGTAGGGGATGAGGAGGATGAAAAAAGGTGCTACTTCCAGAAATGTCTAAATGAAAGAAGCAGAAAGAAGAGGAGGGAACTCAAAGCTTCCAGTTTCTCAGGGGCTAGAAAGAGAAACTGTTGGTAAGAGAAGAGGTGAATGGATTCAGCAAGACCTGGTTGCTAAGATTTGAAGTGTGCTGTTGAAGAAGTTCATAGTGAAGTTAAATAATTTTTATCAGATGTTCAACAGTGAATCTCGAAGGGAATAAACCAGTGTAGCTGAAGCACAAGAGAGAAGCAAGTTGCAAAGTGGATTTGATTGCTGTTTTGATTGCTTCCTTAGTTCTGTTGTTTAATGGGGTATTTGGGTTTTGTGCATGAGAGTAAAAGAATGAAAGAAAAACAAGGATGGGAAGTAACATGTACTAAACATGAACTTTGTTTTATAGGCTAGGCATTTGTATGGAGACACTCATCTAGAACTAGCCCACTTAATCTTGACAGTATCAACAGCAGGTTAGCATATTTTGTAGCTGAAAATGGTGCTCAGAGATGGTAGATCACTTTCCTGAGGTTATACTGCTAATATTTGCCAGAGTTGTAATGATATTAGGTCAGTAATCAGTTTTTCCTTGTGTTTATTCAACCCACAAATATCAATGAATTCAGATTATAAACCAGGTGGTGGACAGGGCACTAAAGGAAGGAACCATCTTTACCCTCACAATACTTATACTCTTGGGGGACAGCTGGAGGGAAAAAGCTGCCTCTTGATTATCCTGAGGTGAGTAACTCACAAGACAGGTTAGAAGTTAGGAAATGTGACAGAGATATGGCAGCAGAAGACTATATTTTGAATGAACCTCCTTTTCTAAAAGAAATTCTATTTCCAACTGTGACTTTGGGGACGCCTGGGTGGCTCAGTTGGTTAGGGTGTGCCTTTGGCTCAGGTCATGATCTCTGGGTCCTGGGATCGAGTCCCGCATTGGGATCCCTGATGAGTGGAGAGTCTCCTTCTGCCTCTGCCTGCCACTTCCCCTGCTTGTGCATGCTCTCTCTCTCTGACAAATAAATAAATAAACCTTAAAAAAAAAAAAATAACTGTGACTTTGCAGTCTCAGAACTTGAAACATTGCCCCTCTCCCGTGTTCAATCGTCACATTAGTTTTAATTCAATGACTTTTTTTCTCCTTCACCTTTCCCCCTCAACAACCCTTAGTCTTACTCTGAAATACCTCTGTGTACTATTCCTTTGCAGACGCTGTTGCTTTTACCCGGGATGTCCTTTCTCCACTTGTAATTCTGGCAAACTCCTGTTTCTGCCTTCAGCCTCAGCTTTCCCCTCCTCTGGGACCTTCCCCACCATCACCAAGCAGGTGTAGATGGCTCTCTGAGCATCACTCGCCCTCTGTGCAGAACCCTGGTTAAAAATTGGCCCCATGATAGAGTGTTTACATTTCTTCTTTCAACCAAAGTCTTAAATTCAGGAACCACAGATTTTCATTCCAGTATCACAATGCCTAGCATATGGGAAGCACTGGGAAATATATGTGAGAGAAATGGCCGGGCTGTTGATAAAGGGATGTATCTTTTTAATATCCATAGAGGTGCAAGTCTTTGCTTGGTAGCATGGTGGGAATGTTTCTCCATGTGTCATGACCACATTTGTTTTGCATTTTAGTCCATTACCATAATAATAACTCTCTATTTGCAGTTTATGCATTTGAAAATAAATTGCCTTGCCTAGGAAATAGGGGGAGGGATGCTATTAAATGACCATAATTGTTATTACTTTTAATAGTCACCTGTATATTAGGAAATCTGAACAGAAAAATTCAACTGAAAGAGCTGAAATGCTTAGTCCGTTATTAAGTGTGCTTTCTTGGTGGAATGATATTTTACAGAAAATATTTTCCTATTCCTCTAAACTATATTTTATTTAACAAAAGCATGAATATATCCTGAGGTGGGCTTAAAAACTAGCAGAGCTAGTCAAATGCGAAAAAACTATCCTGGATCTGGAGCTAAAACTACACAAAGAAAAGAATAATGGCACTGGGGACAAGGACCGAATGTGCTGTGATTTCTCTCCTGTATGCATCTGCCCATACAAACAGTTCAGCATAGTTAGAATTTCCTCATTTTCTCCAAAAACTGGGCTAACTCCCATCCCACCTATTCCTTAAGGCTCACCTACTCTATGAAGCTTCTCTCGTTTTCTCTCAGCCAGTACTTCTGTTATTTTTCCATCCATCTTATTATAATTTCTTATAGGTCTATAATTTATATTAACTGATGAACCATTTGGGAACATTGTCTCACCCACCCTTGAATTCCCTAGTGCCTGCCTGCTACATTACTTGCTCCATAGAAAGTACTCAACAAATATGAAAGTGACATTATCCCAACTATGGTTCTAATGATTGGGTGACTCAGCAGTCATAAGTTTTCTGATCTATACTATATTATATATTTGATTAGTTATAAGAAAACAAGACATAAATAAATTTTAAATTCCTTGGGAATTGGACCATGCTATATTCAACATTATACTGCTATTACTACTTTTGTAAGAAAACAGTGGTGTTCCTTGTATGATATACAACTATAAAAACTAAACCATTATCAGTACCATAAAATAACTTTCTTTCCTTTCAATTTCTGAACCTCCTGCTTCTCTATTTCAGATGGTAAGTGAATTTTTATTCTCATGTTATATATCAAGGAAGATAGAATTTTTTTTAGTATTTAAGAATTACTCTCTTTTATTAAGTTCTTACTATATGATGGGTATTTTGCATAAATTAGTTCTAATTTTCACAACAACACTGCAAGGCATAGGAAATATGGAATAGCATGAAAGTTAGAAGATGAAGTTAGATTACAAAGGAACTTTTAAGCCCTTGATGTGGCAAAGTTTTCAGGCCCTATCTTGCTGCTGATGAGATGATATTAAAGGGTTTTAAGTAGAAAAGCAACATGATCTGATGTTTCAACACCAAAACTGCAAAAGAAGAAACTGATGTGTTCATACCTGAAAGGTCATTTTTTCTCCATTATTAGATAATAAGGAATATTTTATGGTTCTATATGATGATGATGGTTTTTTTTTTTTTTGTATTTTCCAAGTATATGTGAAAAAATCATTATGTTAATATTGAGGAATAAAAAGAGAGTTACACAAATCTCCCACACAGAATAATTCCAATTAATTTAATTTACATACTCTGTGCTCAAGGAAGTAGTACATAACTCACCAACCTTGAAGTGTAGCCTACACGTAGTGACTTCCTTGCAAGAATACAGTATGAGAAGGGGCATGGCAGGGAGGGTCGTTTTTCAGTGGAAAACCTGGTAAGCACCACTTTAACTAGGTGATCAAAGCATCAACAGTGATAAGTCATGTTGAAAGCATGTACCTTTGAAATGATGTGAGTAGAATGGCATTTTACCTCTGTGGTCTTCCTCCCCCAAATCTGTAACCCAGTTCTAGTGATAAGAAATAGCAGACAAACCAAATCAAAGAACATTCTATAAGGTGCCTCTCAGTGCTTCGTAAAACTGCTGAGGTCAACATGAATGAGGTTGGCACAGCCAAGAGAAACCTAAGGAGACATGACAACTAAATTTAATGTGGTGCTCTAGATGAGATCCTGGAACAGAAAAAGGACATTAGGTAAAAACTAAGAAACTCTGAATAAAAAATAGATTTTAGTTAATATTGGTGTATAAATATTAGTTCATTAGTTGTAAGAAATGTACCATATGAATGTAAGATTTTAGTAATATGGGAAACTGAGTGTGGGGTATATGGGAACACTCTGTACTATCTTTGCAACTTTCCTGTAAATCTATAACTATTCTAAAACTAAAAGTCTATTATTAAAAAAAAAGGGAATTACACTGGGTACTGCTACACTGAAACTCTACTAAATGCTATGTAGTGATTCATTAATGGATGAGGGGATGGAAATTACTACTGAGAAAAACAAAATTAGCTTTTTGAAGTTTGGTTACAGAATATTTTATTGGAATATGTCTTATTTCCTGAAAGAAACTTAAATTTTTTGATGCTTGGGGCTTTTCTTAGAGGAAGCACTTTGACTTTGTGAAATGAGCACTAGACCGGGAGTCCTTCTTCTTCCTGTGTGTGACTTTGAGTAAGTTTAGTTTGCAGTTTATCTATAAAATAGAGATGGAAATCTCTGTCCATTTGAAAATGACGTTATGTCAAAATGTAGACCTGAGAAGCACCATGCTTAATCTCAAAGAGAATTTGAGACAATTGAAAACAGAATTTCAAATTGTAAAGCATTTTGGAGAGGTAAAAGGAAATCTTCTAGACTTTACCATCTACATATGTCACAGACACCTTTACTGTAGCATTTTGAATTCCAAACCAAATTGTTGTTCCAAATGTAATTATTTTTGGACTCTTAAACTATCTTATGTCTCTCATTTTCCTCATGTCAGTTGCACACTTCAGAATTTATTAAACTGTGATGGAAAGTAATATCATGTTAATTCAAATTTAAGAAGAACATACAGCTGGGACGCCTGGGTGGCTCAGTTGGTTGAGCATCTGCTTTCAGCTCGGATCATGATCTCAGGGTCCTGGGATCGAGCCCCACATCGGGCTCCCTGCTCAGCGGGGAGCCTGCTTCTCCCTTTCCCTCTGCTGTTCCCCGGGCTTGTTCTCTCTCTCTCTCTCTGTCTGTCAAGTAAATAGATAAAATCTCAAAAAAAAAAAAAAAAAAGACCAGATAGCCTACGAGGAATTAGGCCCTTCCCCCTCCAACATAATCCCAGTTACTTCTGAGATGCACCTGGGCCTCACATGTGCTTAAAACAGGTCACTCAGGTTTACTGCTCTAACTGTACCCTCTGATGCCTCTCCGCCATGAGAATGCAAGCCCAGGGGACAGAGAGCTTACTCACTATGGAGTGGCACTGATTTTTTTTTTTTTTTCTTCCTCACTTGCTCCAATCAAAGGATGCAGAGCATCCCAAAGAATCAAAGCTTAGGCTATAATTTTAATATTTTACTGAAGATTGACCACAACAGAAAAGAAGTACAATGTAAAGAATAACAACCTCAGCCCAAAGCGGGACACATCCTGGAGTCCCTTTTCCACCTAGATTTCTCCCTCCTAGATCCCCTCCTCTCTCCAGCTTTATTGAGATATAAATGACATATTTAAAAAATAGTAATTATCTGCCTCACTTCTGACCTGCCTCCCGGGTCTGGGCCCAGCTTGCTGCCTTCTTCTGCAAGGCATTTCAGTACCTCAGAGTATAGATCAAACTAACTCCAGGTACCAAAAGGAGGTGATTTTTCTTCATCTTAATGTAAAGCCTTCTATATTAGCTTGTTAGGGCTGCCATAATACCACAGACTGGGTGGCTTAAACAACAGAAATTCATTTTCTCATAGTTCTTGAGGCCAGAAGTCCAAGATCAAGGTTTTGGCAGGTTTGGCTTCTTCTGAACTTCTCTCTTTGGATTCTAGATGGCCACCTTCTTTCTGTGTTCTCACATGACCATCCCTCAGTCTGTGTTCTATTCTCCTCTTCTTGTAAAGATACCGATCATATTGTATCAGGGCCCACCCCATTGACCTCATTTAACCTTAATTACCTCTTTAAAGGTCCTGTTTCCAAATAGAGTCACATTCTGAGGTCCCAGGAATTAGGGCTTCAGCATATGAATTTCATGGGTTACACAGTTTAGCTCATCCCCTTTCTGAGTGCCTATTTTCTGCCACGGAACTGAGCTTTTCCTAGGATGGCTGATGCCAGGAATATTCATTCCCTTCAGGGGTTACTTCATCCCTATGCACAGGAGTATTTTATAGCTATGTAGTTTCAATTTGAACTGAAAAAAAAAAAACATACAATAGAAATATATACCTCTTTTCATTACACCACTCAAACTGGATTCTAGTTGGGTTGCAATACATTTAGGCCTATTTCTTTTTAGTTTCTCCTTTTTAAAGGTTCAGAACATCTCTGGGTCACCTTTTCACAGTTGAACTCATCATGTAATATTGCAATTATCTGATGTTCACTGGTATGTTTTCACAAATAGATTGTGAGGTCCTTGAGTGGGACTTTGCTTTACAAATCATGAAGTGCCTGTTACAGTGCCTAACACAGAATAAGCATATAGTAGGTGCTTGGTGGGATTATCACATTGCATTCACTTAATGCTTCATTCAACAAGCATGTATTGAATGTCAGCTCATTGCTGGAAGCATGGTAAGTTCAGGAGAAAAAGCAATTCATTCATTACCTGTCCTTAGCATTCATAGTACTCACTCAAGTCACACCAAACCCAGATGGGCAGGTAGGTATTATCTCCCTCTTATGTATCTGTATTTCCTCACAGTGTTAGAATTGCCATAGGTATCACAGTGCACTATGAAGCATATGTAGTATGCTTCTGTCTGTTATATGTAGCATAGTTCTGTCTGTTATGCTACATAACAGACAGAACTATGAAAGTAGAGCTAGAACACTGGTGATCTGGTCTAGCTCAACAATCAATTTCTCTAAATTCTAGTCTTTTCCTCTGTAAACTGAAGAACTGGCTGTATTTTTGTTGGTTTCTACCTTAAACATTCAGTGTTATACAAAAAAGGTGGACATTATTATGAGATCAAGTTCTTGAGCAATTTCATCTGTGTCACCTGACTGAGGGTCTGAATGCTAAACACTGAAATGCAAAGTGATTCTTATAATAGACTCGTGCCCAGCAGGAGTACACAGGCTTTGTTATTCTCTTAATTGAAGTCATTTCACAATTTTAGTTCAGTCATTTGTTTCATGCCTGAGTGACTTATAATAACTCTATTTGGTATTCTCAAAATAGGAGCAAAGAAAGAGAAACAAACAGAAAATCCTCCTCTGCTTATCCTATTGAACAATCTGCTCCTATTATATACTAGAAAGAATCAAAGACTATATTATTTTTCCAGTTGTGGCCACAAATTTTATTTTGCATTTTTGTATAAAACACCTATAACTTTTAAGGTGGAAAAGTGCAACCAAGACTCCAAGATTTCCTCCATCACATTGGAACTTGACCAGGGTTCCTTCAAATCACCAGGGCCCAGGTGGTCTGGAGGCCGTAAGCTGAACTGGCAGAACACCTGCCATGTAGCAACCTGATCTCAAAAGAAATTCTGAGGGGAGACATACTATGTAAGACTGTGGTTTCAAGGAAAAGCATTAAGTTCTGAGGTTAGAGAGGTTAGATAGATGTTTTGTCCTTTGCCGGGTATCACAGTGGAAGGCATACAATGTTCTTCTCATTGGTGATACTCATTTTGATCACTTAAGAGTGTTGTCAGATTTCCCCTTACTGTATAATTACTATTTTCTTCTCTTGCAACTAATACACAGTCTATTCACAGATTCCTTAAGACCCTGAAAATACTCTGTTCCTCATCAGAATTTCCCCCTAGATTTAGCATCTTTTTCCATGATGTGTGCAAAATGCTGATTTTCTAACTCCGGCCTTCCACCTACTCACCAATTGGCAGCTAGCATTCTGTTATGAACAAAGACCTTCCCTTCTCTCTTTATCTATTTGTTATAAAAACCCAAGTTCAGCTGTCATTAAAAAGGCAATACTCCAGAGACTAGCTTTGACTGGAAAGGAATATGAGTTGTATTCTGGAGGCTGGCCACTGGGGGAGAAGGTGGACTCTTGTCCAAAGGCCATCCTGAAGTTTCTGCCTGACCCAGGGGTTTTTAAAGGAGTTTAGGGTAGTTAAGGGAAATACAGCGCTCCCCAACACTTCTTGATTACATGCAGGCTTGATGGTGCCAGGACAGATGTTATCTTAGTGCTCAGAGATTGTGTGAGGGGCTGTGGTTCCTTAGTTCCTGGGGGTTGTGCAGAGGTGCTCTGTTCTTTCTAGGAAAGAAAGCATGATCTATAGGTATACAAAGAAAGGTTAGTTAATAAGTCATGGGGCTAAGGTGCTTGCTAAAGCTTAAAGACTACTAGTTTGGCTGGAGGGGCTGAGGCGGCTTCATATCTGTCTCTCCCTCTGTCCTATTACCTAGCTAGCTAGTGATCTCAAGTGGATTGGAATTTAAGGGCTGTCTTCCTCCAAAGTTCATATTGTATTTTTAATTTATACCAAATTGTTGACATTTTTTGAAAAAGGAAGGAACTTGCTTTTTCTTTAAAAGAGCTTGTCAGCTCATAAATTGATTCCTTATTTACCTGGTAATTAGCTCATTATTATGGTAATGAATGTGTAATATGTGCCAGGAAGTGACTTTGTGCTGGAGATGGTGCTTTCAAGAAGCTCACATTCTAGGGAAATATACATATAAGTATTCTAGAAACGAAGTTACTGTAATCTTGTATTTTTATTAGAGATCAATTAAAATATATGACCTTTACACTGTTAATGGCTAACTTAATAGGATGATATTGATAATTCAGTATAGGTTGAAGATCACGTCCATAACCTCAGTAGATAAATAGCAAAATTGCAATCAAACCTGTCCTTCAGCTCATTTTCCAAGAAGATGAGTTATGGTTCGTACTAAAAGGTTAAGAATAAAACTATAGGGTAAATAGAAAGTGCAAACCTTCCCATTTATAAGTGCAATATTTTCTATTTTAATCCTAAAATGAACAAGGTACTAAGGAGGAAACAAGCTCATTAATGTCTTTCTATCTCTCTCTTGGAAATGCATTCCAAAAGAAAAGTTCTGAGTAAAATACATGAATGGTAAAAGAGGTGTGCTTTAGTAGGCTTTATGCTGGTAAGCCAGTAGAACCTCATATTTATCTTGATAATTTGCATGTTAGAAATTCTTTTTATGAAAGGGGTAAATGAACCAGGAATTGGACACCTACATTTTATGGACACTGTTTCTGAAAAGTTGAAACTGGAGGTCCCTGAGATTTTACAGCTGTGATCTTAATCACTGTTTCCATCCCACCTGCCTGAAATTATCAAACAGCTCGAACCATTGGTGGAATAGCATAGGATTTGGGGAATTAGGGGAGAAACTAGCATATACTGAGCAGTTCTGAAATACCAGGCTTAATTGTGGTTTCTTTTATAACTGTGTAAGATAAATATTTGTACCCATCACATAGATGATGAATCTGAGGTTCCAAGAAGTGATTTGGAAAAGATTATAGAGCTGGTAATTGGCTTTGCTCAGGTCAGACTCACTCCCTGCCAGAACTCTGGCTCTTTTCACTGCAGAGGTGTCTGGTTGCCTGATGCGTAAGTCTAGGGTAACTAACCATTAACTCTTTTTTTTTTTTCTAACCATTAACTCTTATGCAACTGTCTTGTGAATACTCCAGGACCATCTGCAGAAAGCAGCCTCTATGCTGATGAAGGTTGTCAAGAGGCATCTGTCCAATACTGGAGAAAAGCCTAGTTCAAGTCTTAAAAATGACAGTGTGCATTATGTTTTTCAAACTGCCTTCACATCCATTATCTAATTTGATCAGCAATGAGTTTCATTAAAAGGAAAATATTTTTATTAAATAATTAACTTGATTTGCTTTCATTATACTAATGGTCAGGAGTAGGGCTAAAAGGATAACATCAAACTCCACCAGGCTAAAGCCCTAGCTGGCTAATTTGTTCCATTGCTTTTGAACTTCTTTTTGAGCTCCTTTGAAAGCAGTCCTTAAGTTATGCTGTGTGTGACGTGTTGAATCACTCCTCCCCTGTCACCATCGGGTGCAGCCTGCCACTTGTAATTGGGCCAGTGTCTGCATATGGTTCTTGACAGATCTATCCTTGTAATACTGTGGCACTTAATCTCAATGAACAAATAGGCTGGCATCCTTCTACTCAGTTTAGACATCCAAGGGCTGATCTCTTTTGGAAGCAGCCTACTTGGTAGAGTCTGTGAGGAAGTAGATGGCATTGACATTTGGAAGTTGAATCATCTTCTGGAAAAGTGCTGTGTTTTCTCCAAGTATGTCCATAAAATACTGGCATACAAGAATGATTTAAAGAATCTACCTACTTATTTTTATGCAGATGATATTTGTTATTTGGCAAACTTTTTTTGCTTTTATTGAAATAAAAAAATAAGGAAATGAAAAGGTAATGTGGATACTTTATGTGGTTAGAGACTTGTTTCAATGCTTTACCCACATACCAAATGTCATGAAATCTGTTTTAAAATGCCCCTTTAAAAGCCATTTGGTTTTAAGTTGGTGTTTCATTAAAAGATGGTAATGCCACAGCAGAAGATTGGCTAACTGTGCTAACATGAACTTAATAATATTGGTGGCTTCAATATAGTGCAGGCTTAACAGGGGCAATACAACTTAGAGGCTGGATTCAACTTTGTGGATACAGAAACATTTCAGCATATCCAGTGATGATTAAGTTCTTGAATATTTGAGTCACATTAACCAGGTTTATTTTTGATAATTTGAAAAATTCAGGTCAACCAGCTGTACCTGGATCCACATAGGGCTAGAGTTGCCAAGTGACCAAAACTCTCATGCCAGCTAGTCAGGGCACTGACATCTTCTCTGGATGCTGCTGGACATGTGCTGGCATTTTTTTTTTTTAATCTTTGAATAAATAATTTCTTTTTAGTAGATTCTTAACAGATCCTTTTGTTATACATTTCTTCCAATATAGTAGAATGGTAGTCTATTATGTCTACTGGTTGTGGAATATCTGAATTCTAGTTCCTCTTCTGCCAGCTAGTTGTTTGACTTTAAGCAAGCCACTTATACCACCTGAACTTCAGTTTCTGTAGAACATGGATAATAATATCATTTCCTTTATAGACATTTTCAAAACTTAGAGATAAAACTTATTGTAGAGAAGGAAACATTATTACTCTACCCTTCCAGGTTCTTTTGGTTAGTATATTAACTAAAGTGACATGAAACAGATTAAGAGGAGAAAAATAAATTTAATATGTATAGGAGTCTCATAAGAACATGAGATGCTCCAAGACAGGCAATTGAGCCTTACATGCCATCCTGTGCTAAAGAGAAGGGGGTAGGGGTCTGGGGTTTCAAAGTAAAGGAAGATATTCACAGAAGATGGGAAGAGCAGATGTTTTGTAAACAACCATTTGCCATGCCATGCAGTGACAATGGGACACAGAGAGGAATTTGAACAAACAGGCCCTGACAAGCTCTCCCACCGTATGACACCTAATTCATTCTCTTTATACTTATTTCCCATGATACTCTATTCCTGGACAAGACCCTCTCTCTAAATTCTAAGAGGCAGTTAAAGGGGAGATAAAAAGCTCTTCCTGAGACTTTTGGGCCTTAATTGTCTTCAGCTCAAAATAATCCACATGCCATATGGCACATTTTGGGAGGCTCATTCTGAACCCTTTCAGTATAAAACATCTGCTACAGAGCTTAACGCATAATAGGTATTCAATAAATGATGGCAATCACCACCACCATCACAACCACCACCATTGTCACCATCATCTTAAAGCTTTCCTCTAATTTTAGACATATCTTTGTTTAAAAGATTTACAAGTTTTACCTTCCCGATTTAATTTGGTGGAATTCTGTCCCTTAAGGCAACTGCTACTAAAGTATTATGTATTGGCTTTATAAACCCCTTAGAGGGAAATATATCACCTAATTATAGAAAAGTGTATGTAAATATGTATTTTATATATATATATATAGAGAGAGAGAGAGAGAGAGAGAGAGAGAGAAAATAGAGCCTTACAATGTGAACTTATACTATTGATGTTATTTAAGTGTACCTAATATGACCATAATCTAGGTGTTCACTTTAGGGAAAAAAAGAAAAAAAAAAATATATATATATAGAGAGAGAGAGAGAGAGAGTAGCTACCATTTACAAACCTCCTGCCTGCTATGCATGCTATCTCATTTTAATCTTCACAATAGCCATGAAATTTAGATTGTTATTTAAGCTGTACAGATTAAAAAAATAATAAGGTTAGGCAAAGTTAATTAATTTTTTTAACTTCACACAATTAAAGAGTATTTGATGTGGAATTCAAACCCTAGGATAATTAAACTGTAATGCCTGTGAATATTTGTGATACTCTACCTTTCGGAAGACACAAACCACTAAACGCTGAGATATATAGTTAATAAAAGGCCCTCACTTTGAACTCAGTAGTCCAAAGAGGCTTCATTTGTGTTTGCTTTCAAGCTGTGTTGAACCATCACACATTTTGCATATGAACGCTGTGTGAAATAGAGACTCTGGGTTAAAGCATGGACTCAGAGCAGATGTCTAGTTCTATAATGTTTATAACTTTACTTCTACTCAAAGACTGGCCAAACTTAATACTTCTGGCATTTCTCATTATATCATTACCCAACCCATGCCAACGGAAGATTGTCAAATAATCATTGAATATGATGTAGTTGTAAAGAAGTTGATATTTCAATTAACATAACAGCAGCTCCTCTTATACCTTTATATTAACTCTTCTTCATACCAAAGAACCAGAAGTTACAGTGGGGTCTTTTTATTTATCTGTGGCTTGGCAAACTAGAGATATTTCACACATGGGAATTTTCTTTCCAGATTTTAAAATAACATTTTATGAATATAGCATCATTTTAATAATAAATCCAGAACCTAGGGTGAATAGTCTACTTTCTGAAACAGAATGGTTTGTAAAGTTACTGAAATAAAAATCTGTAGTAAACATGGCATTTCCCTCTGGGACAACTCAAAATGCTGTTTCTCTGATCTAACTAAGGTTTGAGCAGAGTACAAAGCATGTTTAGACAAATATAAAGAATCATGTAATATTTTCAGTGAGCTCAGGACTGGGGATTTAAGAGATGAATGATATGCAGCCCTTGGTATTAAGTAAGTCATAGTCTAGTGAGAGTAAAAATTAATTACAATACAGTATGATAATTGATATGACAAAGACAATTCAAGCTGCTGTGGAAGAGGTCAGAGAAAGATCATGAGTTTGGAATTAGATATATTTGGTTTGAGGCTCTTCTGAAATATCCAAATACAGTAAACAAGTGATGGTTGACTCTAAGAACATAGGAATAACCAATACTTTAAGAATTTGGGGGGGGCGGAGCAAGACGGCGGAGGAGTAAGAGACCTGGATTTCGTCTGGTCTCAGGAATTCAGATGAATAGGGATCAAACCATTCTGAACACTTACGAACTCAACAGGAGACCGAAGAGAAGAATACCAACAACTCTCTGAACAGAAAAACGACCACTTTCTGGAAGGTAGGACGTGCGGAGAAGTGAATCTGAGGCGATATTCGGGAGGATAGACGGCGGGGGACGGGGCATCCGTTGGCCACTTTTGGCAAGTAATAGAGCAGCAGAGCACAAAATCGGAACTTTTAGAAGTCGGCGCTGCTGAGGGAGGTCGCTCCAGTGGCTAAGCAGAGGGTGGAACCCTCGCGGGACAGTGTGGTCTCAGGACCCTCGGGGTCACAGAAAGACTGGGGGTGCCTGAGTGCGGCAGACCTCCCAGGTATCAGAGCGGGGAAGCCGGATGCAGAGACGGAGCTGAGGCGCGGGCTCTCAGCTCGGGGTTGCCATAAACTGTGATCTGCGGCCCAGTCAGGCCACTGCTCCTCCAGCAGGGACCGAACAAGCGGCAGATACGGGGAGACTCCCCTTCCTCCCCCAGAAGGAGCGGCTCAGGAGCACACCACAAGGATCTGCTGGGTTTGGAGACTCCACACCGAGTTGAGTGCCAGAGATAGAAATGCTCGGTCACAGGCCAGGTGAGCACGGAGTGCGGCCAGAGACCTGGGAGATGGGAGTGACTGACTGCTATTCTCTGGGGGCACACTGAGGAGCGGGACCCCAAGTTCTCGACTCCTCTGGGCAGAGATTTGGAGGCCACCATTTTCACTCTCGTCCTCCAAAGCTGTACGGAAAGCTTGCAGGGAAGAAAAGCTCCCGAGAGCAACCCAAGCAGATTGCTTACCCCGGACAGGCAAGGGCGTGGCAATTCCGCCTCTGGCAGAGACATTTGGGAACCATGGCAACAGGCCCTTCCCCCGGATGATCAGCAAGAACAGCCAGCCAAGAACAAGTTTACCGATCAAGGAGAACAGGAGAACTCCATCCCTAGGGGAATACTGCACATAGAATTCATGGCTATTTTACCATGATTCAAGAGTTTTTCAAAGTTAATTTTTTTAACTGTTTTTTTTTAATTTTTCTTTTTCCCTTTTTCAACCAAAATCTTACATCTTATCAATCCCATTAAAAAAAAATTATTTTTCATTTTTAGAGTCATATTCTATCCCTTCATAGTAGTTACCCTTATTTTTGGCATATATATATAAGTTGTTCTCTCTTTAAAATTTTGAGATACAGTTTCTTGTAACAGATGAAAATAGACCCTAAATCACTAGTGTATAGGTTTATTAGAGTCTCCTGCCTGATCACATTCTCTCCCTTTTTTTTTTTTTAAATCTTCCTCTTTCTTTTCTCAAACAACTTCTTATCAATTCCTTTTATAAAATCTTTTATAATTTTCATCTTTACAGTCATCTTCCATCCGTTCATTGTATCAACCCTTCATTTATACATATATAAGTCTTTATTTCTTTAAAATTTTAGGAGGCACTTTCTTCTAACAGACCAAAATACACCCAAAATCTAGTGTGTGGCACTGATCTATGCACTAGCCTAATCATATTTGATCATATTCTGTTTTCTTTTCTTTTCTTTTTCTTTTTTTTCTCTTTCTTTTTTATTTCTTTCCCTTTCTTTTCCCCTGGTTTCAGGTCTTTTCTGATTTGTTCAGAGTATATTTCCTGGGGATATTATCAACCTGTTAACATTTTCTTCTTGCATTCATCTATTCTCCTCTGGACAAAATAACAAGATGAAAAAAAACAGCTCAGCAAAAAGAACAAGAGGTAGTACCATCTGGAGGAACCTACTCAATACAGACATTAGTACGATGTTAGACCTAGAGTTCAGAATCATGATTTTAAAGACACTAGCTGGGCTTGAAAAAAGCATGGAAGTTATTAGAGAAACCCTTCCTAGAGAAATAAAAGAATTAAAATCTAACCAAATCAAAATCAAAAAGTCTATTAATGAAATGCAATCAAAAATGGGGGCCCTAACTGCTAGGATAAATGAGGCAGAAGAGAGAATCAGCGAAATAGAAGACCAAATGATGGAAAATAAAGAAGCTGAGAAAAAGAGAGATAAACAACTACTGGATCATGAGGGCAGAATTTGAGAGATAAATGATACCATAAGACAAAACAACATTAGAATAATTGGGATCCCAGAAGAAGAAGAAAGAGAGAGAGGGGCAGAAGGTATATTGGAGCAAATTATAGCAGAGAACTTCCCTAATGTGGGGAAGAAAACAGGCATCAAAATCCAGGAGGCACAGAGAACCCCTCTCAAAATCAATAAAAATAGGTCGACACCCTGACATCTAATAGTAAAACTTCAGAGACAAAGAGAAAATCCTGAAAGCAGCTGGGGAGAAGAGATATATAATCTACAATGGTAGAAACATTAGATTGGCAACAGGCCTATCCACAGAGACCTGGCAGGCCAGAAAGGACTGGCATGATATATTCAGACCACTAAACGAGAAAAATATGCAGCCAAGAATACTATATCTAGCTAGGCTGTCATTGAAAATTGAAGGAGAGATGAAAATCTTCCAAGACAAACAAAAACTAACGGAATTTGCAAACACAAAACCAGTCGTACAAGAAATATTGAAAGGGTTCCTCTAAGCAAAGAGAGAGCCTAAAAGCAGCATAGACCAGAAAGGAACACAGACAATATACAGTAACAGTCACCGTTAAACCAATAAAATGGCTCTAAATTCATATCTTTCAATAGTTACCCTGAATGTAAATGGGCTAAATGCCCCAATCAAAAGACACAGCTTTCAGAATGGATTAAAATCAAGACCCATCAATATGCTGTCTGCCAGAGACGCATTTTAGACCCAAAGATACCCCCAGATTGAAAATGAAGGGGAGGAAAATCATTTACCATGCTAATGGACACCAAAAGAAAGCTGGGGTGGGAATCCTTATATCAGACAAATTAGATTTTAAAAAAAAGACTGTAATAAGAGATGAGGAAGGACACTATATCCTACTTAAAGGGTCTATCCAACAGGAAGATCTAACAATTGTAAATATCTATGCCCCTAACATGGAGGCAGCCAATTATATAAGGCAATTAATAACAAAATCAAAGAAACACATTGCCAACAATAGAGTAATACTGAGGGACTTTAACACCCCCCTGACTGAAATGGACAGATCATCTAAGCAAAAGATCAACAAGGAAATAAAGACTTTAAATGACACACTGGAACAAATGGACTTCACAGACATATTCAGAACATTCCATCCCAAAGCAACAGAATACACATTCTTCTCTAGTGCCCATGGAATTCTCCAGAATAGATCACTTCCTAGGTCACAAATAAGGTCTCAACCAGTACCAAAAGATTGGGATTATTCCCTGCATATTTTCAGACCACAATGCTTTGAAACTAGAACTGAATCACAAGAGGAAAGTCAGAAAGAACTCAAATATACGGAGGCTAAAGAAAATCCTACTAAAGAATGAATGGGTCAATCTAACCAAGTCGAAATCAAAAAGGCTATTGATGAGGTGCAATCAAAAATGGGGGCACTAACTGTTAGGATAAATGAGGCAGAAGAAAGAATCAGTGATATAGAAGAAAAATGATGGAAAATAAAGAGCCTGAGAAAAAGAGAGAGAAACAACTACAGGATCACGAGAGCAGAATTCAAGAGATAAGTGATACCATAAGACAAAACGACATTAGAATAATTGGGATTCCAGAAGAAGAAGAAAGAGAGAGAGGGGCAGAAGGTATATTGGAGCAAATAATAGCAGAGAACTTCCCTAATGTGAGGAAGGAAACAGGCATCAAAATCCAGGAGGCACAGAGAACCCCTCTCAAAATCAATAATAATCGGTCAACACCCCGACATCTAATAGTAAAACTTACGACTCTCAGGACAAAGAGAAAATCCTGAAAGCAGCTCGGGAGAAGAGACATGTAACCTACAATGGTAAAAATATTAGATTGGCAACAGACCTATCCACAGAGACCTGGCAGCCCAGAAAAGACTGGCAAGATATCTTCAGAGCACTAAACGAGAAAAATATGCAGCCAAGGATACTATATCCAGCTAGGCTGTCATTGAAAATAGGAGAGATAAAAAGCTTCCAGAACAAACAAAAACTAAAGGAATTTGCAAACATGAAACCAGCCCTCCAAGAAATATAGAAAGGGGTCCTCTAAGCAAAGAGAGAGCCTAAAAGCAGCAAAGATCAGAAAGGAACACAGACAACATACAGTAACAGTCAACTTACAGACAATACCATGGCACTAAATTAATACCTTTCAATAGTTACCCTGAATGTAAATGGGCTAAATGCCCCAATCAAAAGACACAGGCTATCAGATTGGATTAAAAAACAAGACCCATCAATATGCTGTCTGCAAGAGACTCATTTTAGACCCAAAACACCACCAGATTGAAAGTGAGGGGGTGGAAGACCATTTACCATGCTAATGGACACCAAAAGAAAGCTGGGGTGGCAATCCTTATATCAGACAAACTAGATTTTAAAACAAAGACTGTAATAAGAGATGAGGAAGGACACTATATCCTACTTAAAGGGTCTATCCAACAAGAAGATCTAACAATTGTAAATATCTATGCCCCGAACATGGGAGCAGCCAATTATATAAGGCAATTAATAACAAAAGCAAAGAAACACATTGACAACAATACAATAATAGTGGGGGACTTTAACACCCCCCTGACTGAAATGGACAGATCATCTAAGCAAAAGATCAACAAGGAAATAAAGACTTTAAATGACACACTGGACCAAATGGACTTCACAGACATATTCAGAACATTCAATCCCAAAGAAACGGAATACACATTCTTCTCTAGTGCCCATGGAATATTCTCCAGAATTGATCACATCCTAGGTCACAAATCAGGTCTCAATCGATACCAAAAGATTGGGTTCATTCCCTGCATATTTTCAGACCACAATGCTTTGAAACTAGAACTCAACCACAAGAGGAAAGTCGGAAAGAACTCAAATACATGGAGGCTAAAGAGCATCCTACTAAAGAATGAATGGGTCAACCAAGAAATTAAAGAAGAATTAAAAAAATTCATGGAAACCAATGAAAATGAAAACACAACTGTTCAAAATCTTTGGGATACAGCAAAGGCAGTCCTGAGAGGAAAGTATATAGCAATACAAGCCTTTCTCAAGAAACAAGAAAGGTCTCAAATACACAACCTAACCCTACACCTAAAGGAGCTGGAGAAAGAACAGCAAATAAAGCCTAAACCCAGCAGGAGAAGAGAAATCATAAAGATCAGAGCAGAAATCAATGAACTAGAAACCAAAAGAACAGTAGAACAGATCAACGAAACTAGGAGCTGGTTCTTTGAAAGAATTAACAAGATTGATAAACCCCTGGCCATACTGATCAAAAAGAAAAGAGAAAGGACCCAAATCAACAAAATCATGAATGAAAGAGGAGAGATCACAAGCAACACCAAAGAAATACAAACAATTATAAGAACATATTATGAGCAACTCTATGCCAACAAATTAGATAACCTGGAAGAAATGGGTGCATTCCTAGAGATGTATCAACTACCAAAATTGAACCAGGAAGAAATAGAAAACCTGAACAGACCTATAACCACTAAGGAAATTGAAACAGTCATCAAAAATCTCCCAAGAAACAAAAGCCCAGGGCCAGATGGCTTCCCAGGGGAATTTTTTCAGACATTTCAAGAAGAATTAATACCTATTCTCCTGAAACTGTTCCAAAAAATAGAAATGGAAGGGAAACTTCCGAACTCATTTTATGAGGCCAGCATTACCTTGATCCCAACACCAGACAAAGACCCCATCAAAAAAGAGAATTACAGACCAATATCCTTGATGAACATGGATGCAAAAATTCTCACCAAAATACTAGCCAATACGATCCAACAGTACATTAAAAGGATTATTCACGACCAAGTGGGGTTTATCCCTGGGCTGCAAGGCTGGTTCAACATCCGCAAATCAATCAACGTGATACAATACATTAACAAAAGAAAGAACAAGAATCATATGATCCTCTCAATAGATGCAGAAAAAGCATTTGACAAAGTACAGCATCCTTTCTTTATCAAAACTCTTCAGAGTATAGGGATAGAGGGTACATACCTCCATATCATAAAAGCCATCTACGAAAAACCTACATCGAATATCACTCTCAAAGGAGAAAAGCTGAGAGCTTTTCTCCTAAGGTCAGGAACGCGGCAGGGATGTCCACTGTCACCACTGCTATTCAACATAGTATTAGAAGTCCTAGCCACAGCAATCAGACAACAAAAATAAATCAAAGGCATCCAAATCGGCAAAGAGGAAGTCAAACTCTCACTCTTTGCAGATGATATGATACTGTATGTGGAAAACCCAAAAGACTCCTCCCCAAAACTGCTAGAACTCATACAGGAATTCAGTCAAGTAGCAGGCTATAAAATCAATGCACAGAAATCAGTGGCATTCCTATACACCAACAACAAGACAGAAGAGAGACAAATCAAGGAGTCGATCCCATTCACAATTGCACCCAAAACCATAAGATACCTAGGAATAAATTTAACCAAAGAGGCAAAGGATCTGTACTCAGAAAACTATAAAATACTCAGGAAAGAAATTGAGGAAGACACAAAGAAATGGAAAAACGTTCCATGCTCATGGATTGGGAGAACAAACATTGTGAAGATGTCAATGCTACCTAGAGCAATCTACACATTCAATACAACCCCCTTAATACCATCCACTTTTTTCAAAGAAATGGAACAAATAATCCTAAAATTTGTATGGAACCAGAAGAGACCCCGAATAGCCAGAGGAATATTGAAAAAGGAAAGCAAAGCTGGTGGCATCACAATTCCGGACTTCCAGGTCTATTACAAAGCTGTCATCATCAAGACAGTATGGTACTGGCACAAAAACAGACACATAGATCAATGGAACAGAATCGAGAGCCCAGAAATGGACCCTCAACTTTATGGTCAACTTATCTTTGACAAAGCAGGAAAGAATGTCCAATGGAATAAAGACAGTCTCTTCAACAAATGGTGTTCGGGAAATTGGACAGCCACATGCAGAAGAATGAAACTGGACCATTTCCTTACACCACACACAAAAATAAACTCCAAATGGTTGAAAGATCTAAACGTGAAACAGGAGTCCATCAACATCCTAAAGGAGAACATAGGCAGCAACCTCTTCGACCTCAGCCGCAGCAACTTCTTCCTAGAAATATCGCCAAAGGCAAGGGAAGCCAGGGCAAAAATGAACTATTGGGATTTCATCAAGATAAAAAGCTTTTGCACAGCAAAAGAAACAGTCCACAAAACCAAAAGACAACCGACAGAATGGGAGAAAATATTTGCAAATGACATATCAGATAAAGGGCTAGTATCCAAAATCTATAAAGAACTTATCAAACTCAACACCCAAAGAACAAATGATCCAATCAAGAAATGGGCAGAAGACATGAGCAGACATTCTTCCAAAGAAGACATCCAAATGGCCAGCAGACACATGAAAAAGTGCTCAACATTGCTCACATCAGGGAAATCCAAATCAAATCCTCCATGAGATAGCACCTCAGACCAGTCAGAATGGCTAAAATTAACAAGTCAGGAAATGACAGATGTTGGTGGGGATGTGGAGAAAGGGGAACCCTTCTACACTGTTGGTGGGAATGCAAGCTGGTGCAACCACTCTGGAAAACGGTATGGAGGTTCCTCAAACAGTTGAAAATATAGCTACCATATGATCCAGCAATTGCACTCCTGGGTATTTACCCCAAAGATACAAACGTAGGGATCCGAAGTTGTATGTGCACCCCAGTGTTTAGAGCAGCAATGTCCACAATAGCCAAACTGTGGAAAGAGCCAAGATGTCCATCGACAGATGAATGGATAAAGAAGAGGTGGTATAAATACACAATGGAATATTATGCAGCCATCAAAAGGAATGAGAACTTGCCATTTGCAACGACGTGGATGGAACTGGAGGGTGTTATGCTGAGCAAAATAAGTCAATCAAAGAAAGGCATGTATCATATGAACTCACTGATATGAGGAATTCTTAATCTCAGGAAACAAACTGAGGGTTGCTGGAGTGTTGGGGGGTGGGAGGGATGGGGTGGCTGGGTGATAGACATTGGGGACGGTATGTGCTATGGCCAGTGCTGTGAATTGTGGAAGACTGTTAAATCACACATCTTTACCTCTGAAACAAATAATGCAATATATGTTAAGAAGAAAAAAAAAAGAAGATAGCAGGAGGGGAAGAATGAAGGGGGGGAAATCGGAGGGGGAGACCAACCATGAGAGACAATGGACTCTGGAAAAGAAACTGAGGGTTCTAGAGTGGAGGTGGGTCGGGGGATACATTAGCCTGGTGATGGGTATTAAAGAGGGCACATTCTGAGTGGAGCACTGGGTGTTATGCACAAACAATGAATCATGGAACACTACATTGAAAACTAATGATGTAATGTATAGTGATTAACATTACAATAAAAAAATTAAAAAAAAAGAATTTTGGGAGGTGTTGTTATTTATATTAAATTTTGTGTTGAGAAATAAACAATTTAATTGGCGTAGTACCTAGCATTTGTTGAGCAATTAATATATATCAGGGACTGTGACAGGGCTTTATGTACATGATATTAAGTCTTGGCAGCAGACCTTAAGATGTAGGTGTTATTCCTGTTCAGCTCAGTGTTGCATGGCAATTAAGAAGAGAAGCTAGAATTTCAACCCATATCTGCCTGAGTTCAGCCTGGACTTGAAAGAAGTGGTGTTCCACTCCATGACTTCAGATAGTCAGAGGTCAAGTTGTCTCTCTGATGATGCTGGGAGTTGTGACTTGAGAGCAAGGTTACTAAATTAGGGTTTGATGAGACTTCCTATGAAAACTGGCTTTGAAGTAGAATCATCAGGTCAAATTCAAACTTTGCCACTTGCTCACTGAGTATCACTATGGTATTCATTATTCATCACCCTCGGAGCATCTATAAAAGGAATGATAGTAACGCACACTTTACAAAAACACTGGAAGGATTAAAATAAAACACATAGCAAAACACCTATTCTGAGTTTGGTACATCACAGGTGACCTGTAGACATTTGTTTCCTTTTTTACTATGTGCCTTTTCCTAAAGAGAGTCCAGGAAAATAAAACTCACTGCCTGCTTCACTGAGTATGCTCAGGATTTTAAAGCAGAACTTCTCAAATTCAGTATGAGCAGGAATCACTTGAGGATTTTGTTAAAATGCAGATTCTGATTCAGTAGACCCAGGGTAGTTTCTAATAAGATTCTAGGAGATGCTAATGCTGCTCTTCTTTGATTGCACTTTCATCAGCAAGATTTGTATTCTTGGAATTTTTTTTTTCTTTTGTGTTGCATTAAGTTCTTCCAGCTCCAAGTCAATTTCTTCCTGCTTTGCTTTTATACCAAAGAACAGCTGTTTTCACAGTCAAAGGTAGTGGAGATATTGGATACCTTCCCAACACACAGCGTGTTATTATTTGGGAGAATAATTGAACAGGAGCAAAAACCTATCTAAACAACTACACCAATACTACTGAGAATTTCTACATTGCTTTAGAGTTTATAGTCAGCTATCTAAAATATTATCTCGATTGATTCAGCTGTTCAACAGATATTCTTTGAGAGTCTATGTCCAGAGCAATGAAGGAATAGAAAAGACAAAGATAGAACTTAATGATGCTCATAGATTAGCAGGAAAGAAAAAAGGATATTCAGTGACAATAGGATCATGTAATAACATCCAAGTGGAAGTATATTCAAAATTGTACAGTGATAGGGAGGAGGGTCTACTTATCTCCAGGGATGAGGAAAGGGTCAGGGAAGGCTTCCCAGAGGTTATTACAGCTTCACCACCCCAGGCATCCTCTTTTTTTTTTTTAAGATTTTATTTATTTATTTGGCACAGAGAGAGATAGTGAGAGAGAGAGAGAGCGAGCACAAGCAGGGGGAGCAGCAGGCAGGCAGAAGGAGAGGGAGAAGCAGGCTCTCTGCTGAGCAAGGAGCTAGATGCGGGTCTCGATTCCAGGACCGTGGGATCATGACCTGACCCGAAGGCAGACGCTTAACAACTGAGCCACCCAGGCGCCCCCCAGACATTCTCCTTATCATTTCCATTGTCTCTAATAGTAATGGCCATCATCTTTACAACCATCAAGTAGCATTTGTTAAGAACTTGCTGCTTACCAGGGTACTATGCAAGGCATATTACATGCATTATCTCAAACAATCCTCATAACCTCCTCATGAGTTCCTACTATTATCATTCCCATTTTAGAGATGAGGGAATTAAGCTTAGAGAAGTGAAATAGCTTCCTTAGCATTAAAAGCAGCCCCTTCCCCCCCCCCAAATTCAAACCTGGACACTTATCCCAAAGCCCGTGTTCTTAAATATCATGCTGCAACTACCTTGATTCACTTTATTTAAGATAGATGGACACACAATCTTTATGTACATGGCACATAAGTTAATGGTTTCAATTTTAAGGTTGAGAACTCTGATGTCCATAACAAATAAATTATTTTTCCAAATAATTGGGTAAAGGGTGAGGGCCAGGCTGAAGTGAAGCTTTCTACCATGAGTCCCACATTTTTCTATCACATTTCACAGATCCTGAGATAGGAGGAGGGGTAGGCAAATTATTATGTCCATATACACCTACATTCATATCATATATGCCATAGAAACATGGCATGCCGTAGAAACAATTCCCCATTTCATAACCTACAGGTCTATAAATATTTTGCTTTTATTTCAAAGCCCTGATGTTAATAATAACACAATCTGATTTTTATCTTTGGTTCTATTTTCCATTTGAGTTTTATTTCATTTCTTTTGCTTTTCTTGATTCCTGGGAATGATTTTTACATTATTAACTATACAGCTTTTAGTCATCCTCTGAAAAAGTCCTACTGAGTAATAATCTTCTTTCACCTTCTAGAGGCTGGGGAAGAAACTAAAATAATTATTGACTCAGGAGAGATGTTTGTCTTTAGCTCAGAAAGGCATTATTGTCTCTATCACTTAGTTCCTTTTTCTTCCTTCTCTTAGTCCTTCTGCATATTCTCACTTTCTGTCTTCTAACCTTTTGCTCTCACTCTGTCTTTTATCCTTCCCTCCTTGCCTTCATCCCTTCTGTCTCCCCACCCTTTCTCTGTCTCTTCTGAATTTAAGAGGTGAACACTGTATTGCCACTTAAAATTTTGTGATGGATTTTTTTGCATTTATAATTGCAGTGTGACCATAAGGTATCATGAGAAACTGGGCTTGCAGTTGAAAAGAACCAGGTAATATTTTACCTTCACCCATTGTTGACTTTGTGATGTCAGGAAATTCAAGTCTCTGCTTTAATTTACTCATCTGTAAAACAGAGAGAATACATTTCTCAAAGTATAGATGAAAACAAAATATTACCTGAAATAGAAAGAAAGTACAGAATGAAAGTTCCCCTTCAGTTCAAGAAGTTTTGTTTTAGGCATGCTGTTGGGCATTCTTTTTGTTTGTCTTCATGAGTTGTCATGACTCTATCTTGAACCAGATTGTAGAATTTCCATTGGCAAAGATTGCTTCTCACTTATATTTTTGTCCTAATAGTCCAGCCCAATTGTAAGATAGGTGCTCAATAAGTAGGATATTTATTGAATGGATTTAGGAGATAAGCTGGATCAAGTCAGGCATGCAAACTTGATTGTCAGATCAGCTTGGTACTCCCTTTTTCACTTTGCCCCCCAAACAGCCTAGCCTATAAAGAAGCATCCAGGTTGGTCTCTCTGCCAGTGAGAGGCTTTTTGGCAGCATTTCCCTCTAAATTGGAGAGTAGAAGAAAAGACTGCTTGACCAGCTGCCACCAACTTCTTAGAAAACTTGGATATTTAGGCAATTATAGGTTTCCCATGGTGTTCCCCAATGCTCTTTTCAAGAATTTTTTTTTTTTAATCAACTGAACAAAAGTCTTATAAAAATAGCACAGCATAGCAACTCCTACTTACAAATATGCAGGAGACCTTGGTTATGCATTTCTTCTCTGGAAGTTCTTTTACATTGCCTTTGAGACACTGCTGCCCACTCCTGACTGTACTATTGTTCCCAAGGTCCCCACCCCATTTGCCCAGAGTCCTATGACTCTACATCCCCTTCTTGGACAAGCCTATCCCTCCCCTATCCCTCACTAGTCACACAGTCATCCACACCTGATGGTTCTCAAATATCTCTTCCTCTGATCTGGCCACTCAGCTCTGTTGCACAAATCCACCATTTTAAAATATTTTATGACTGTCCCACAGGCACCTGAGCTCACCACAGGAATGAATTTATAATCCCCACATAAACTTGTTCTTTTGCGTTTGCTACCTCGATGAATGGAATGAATAGCCACTTAATCCTCATGGTCACCTTGTAAATAAATATTATCACTGTCACTTGGCTGGTGAGGAAACTAAAACTTGAAGAAATCATGTAGCTGGAAAATGAAAGAGCTGGCCTGCAATCCAAGATCATTCTCCTCCAAAGACTGTGTCTCTTCTGATAAGCTTTGCCACAAAGGAAAGAACAGAGAGGAAGGGGAAAAAAATGTTGGTTCATTCCATGGTGAGGTGATTGTAAAACCGGTGTCTCAAGAAGCACTCAAATGACCCTACTCCTGCTTCCTTAGACTACATACCCTGCTCAGCATAAATTATAAATTGAGTAACTTAATGGAATTTTTTTAATAGTTGAATTTATTTTATTTTATTAAATTACGTGATGATACTTTTGGAGATTATATCTATGAGTAATCTCTCCCTCAGCCATTGCTGAAACTAAGTCCTAATAGAAAATAATTGCATAATTCTGGGATGGTGACAACTGTACTAAGGGGAGAGAAAATGACAAGTTGACCTTGTGCTCTAGAATAAGTACTTATCTGAGAACTTTTCATGAGCAAAACAATTTTTCGCTTATATGCAAGGTACAGATAAAGTACCCAAAAGGTTCCAAGGCTTTTGTAAAGATAAGGCAGTTTATTTTTTTTAAAGATTTTGATTTTATTTATCTGAGAGAGAGAGAGAGAGTGAGTGTGTGAGCACCAGTGGGGGGAGGGGCAGAGGGAGAAGAATAAGCAAACTTCTGCTGAGCAGGGAGCCTGACGTGGGGTTCGACCTGGGGCTGCATCCAAGGTCCCTGAGATCATGACCTGAGCAGAAGGCAGACACTTAACCAACTGAGCCACTCAGGTGCCCCAAGATAAGGCAATTTAAAAAATACACAGTATTCCTAGTATCTCTTTTTGTCATTGCCCAGATCCTGAATGCTGTTGAGGCTATTTATCCTGGAGTCACCTTGACATGGTACACTTACAGGAAAGGGAACCAATGCTAAGATTATTTTGGGGGCTTGGTTTTTATTGTTAAGAGTTTGTCCTATTATAAGAGATTCTCTTACTCGTTGAGTTGGTGATTTATTTTTAGGAAACTTTTCTCTTGTCTAGGACTACTACACAATATTTATTTAAAATACCAAGTATACCTGTTTTTAAATTTTTTTTTATTGAGAAAGAGTCTTATAGAAATAACTCTCAAAGTCCAAATGAATTTTATGTAATACAGAAAGTAATTCTGGCCAATACTTGCTCTGCATGATCTGTCATAGATAGAAGGATGCTTGTTAAGAAGAGAGGAACCACCAGATATCCAGATGGTTCTTCTCACAGACAGAGCC
Organism: Zalophus californianus; assembly: GCF_009762305.2. NCBI lineage: Eukaryota > Metazoa > Chordata > Mammalia > Carnivora > Otariidae > Zalophus > Zalophus californianus. The sequence goes on from NC_045605.1 coordinate 51,691,384, forward strand.
ATAATGGATCTCCATTGCTAGAAAATTTTCCTTAACTTTGCAGACTCAAAAACATAGATCAGTGGTGCTATAGACTGAATGGGTCTCCCTGAAATTCCTATGTTAAAACTAATCTCCAATGTCAGAGTATTAGCAGGTGGGGCCTTTTGGAACTCTGCCCTCCTGAATAGGATTACTGCCCTGATAAAAGAGGCTCCAGAGCTATCCCTTGCCCCCTTCTCCACGTGAGTACATAGTGAAAAGAAAGCAATGAACCAGAAAATGGGCCCTCACCATATGAATCTGTGGATGCCTTGATCTTGAACTTCCCAGCCTCCAGATCTGTAAGAAATACATCTCTGTTGTTGATATGCTACCCAGTCCATGGTATTCTTTTATAGCTGTCTAACTGTACGAAGACAAATGGGAAGTGTATGGGAACTCAGGTAGATTTGGATTTGAATTCCATTCTATACTTCTTCCTAACTGATAACCTTAGGCAAATCCAATCATCTCTACATCTTAGTTTCAACATTAAAACACACACACACACACAGAAATATATCTCAGTGACAGAGTAGGTGAATCTTAATACTTGTTGTTGCTATCGTTATGACCTTAGCTCATGGAGGAAACATGGAAGAAACGTAGAAGAGCATAGCTATTATATTGCTATTTCTCTGTCATGTTCATGGTGACCAAGATTGAGAGATTACTATGTAAAGCAACCAAAATATTAAGTGGGCGTTTATCTCATTTCAGTGACCGAAATTCATTTCCTTTTGTGCAAAGCATGTTCTTTCCCAGTATGAAATTATAATAGAAGGCAGATTAGCAAACACACATAAATTAGTGAGCATCCTAACAAAGCAAGAATACCACTGCAGTCCTAATCCTAGAGAAATGAAAACATATGTCCAAAGACTTACACTTAAATGTTCATGGCAGATGCATTCTTATTAGCCAAAAGCAAAAACAGTACAAATAAATGTTCATCAACTTATGAGTAGGATTTATAAATAAAATTGGCACATCTATACAATATAATAATATTCACCAATGAAAATGAATTAACTGTTAATATACATCATGCTAAATTAGAGTGCAGACATCAAAATAAACTTTACTGATTCCATTAATATGAAATCCTAGAAAGGGGCAAGCCATGGTGATAGAAATCAGATCAATAGTTGTCAAAGACTAGAGGTGGAGGGAGAAGATGTTGACTACAAAGGGGCATGAGGGAAAGTTTGGGGTGATGAAAATAGATGTAAATGCTTTATATTATGACTGCCATTATATTACTGTATAATTTGTCAAAATTTATGAAGTTGCACACTTACAATTGGTGAATGTTATTATATGTAAATTATATTTCAGTAAAACTGATGAAAGAAAAAAATGTTGAAAATTTCAATATACTCTTTTCAGTCAAAGGCAGTTTAAAAAATACACAGTATTTTTCCCTATTTTTCTAGTGATCAGATTGTTCTAAAATTAAACAATCTGACCAAAACACAGAATCTCCCTAACAACAGATCTCATCTCAGATTGTATTTCTAGCAGCCTAGATATTGTTATCTTCATTTTACTGATGAGGAAACTAAAATTTGATGAAGTCTTGTAGCTGGGAAGTAAAGGAGCTGGCTTTCAATCCCAGATCATCCCACTCCAAAACCTAGGTTTCTTCCAATCAGTTTCATCAGAGAGGAAAAAACAGAAAAAAAGGAAATTTGCTGGAATAACAACAACAATAACATACAAAAACACACAGATACACACACAGTAATCCTTTGTGGATAACAGAAAATGGTATACTGAATGACTGTATAGTCCTTCTGTGATCTTAGCTGCTCCACAAGTAGAAGTCCTTTTGCTGAGCTTGCAGTGAATAGTGTTGGCAAAAACTTTTCTCCTCTTCTTCCTGAGAACACAGCCTGACTACATTTCCCAAGGTCCTTTGCAGTTAGAGGGGACGTGTGACTGGTTGTACCTAAGAGAAAACGAATGGAAGTGATATGTACCACCTACAGGCATGATTGTAAAAATCTTTCCACATGATCCTCTATGATTTTTGCTGCTTTCAGGTTGGGGAAGGAGATGATCCCAGGGGGAACCTTGGGAGTTATGAATTGAAGATGTTAGAACTACCATAGTCTTGGTTTATGAATGTGTAGAGAAAATCCCTCTCTTTGACACACACTTCTACACACACTGCCACTACCTATTCCTACCAAACTGGAACCAGTCTTTAATATGAGCAACAAACAAACTCTATTATGTTGAGCAACAATACTTATAGGCCTATTTGTGACAATAATCTACTCTATTAACTAGAGTAGACTAGAGGCAATCTAGAGCCTAGCATCATAGCAGACTGAGTAGTCTGCTCTGTTATTTTCATTAACCCCATGCCAAAACTCAGATCTTATTATTTCAATTTCAAATTACAGTCAATTTTGGATATTCTATCCAGAGGGAAGGGGACAGTTCGTCTTAGAACCCAGGGATAGCTGGTCTTTGGTGCCCATCCAAGTAGAATCAGTAACCCTGGACCCAGGATTGTCTTGCTAGCTTTGTGCAAAAGTGTAGAAGAAGCATTTACCCTGATAAAGACTTATTCTTAAACTAAAGCTCTATCTCCTAGAAAATCAGATCAAATCAATGTCCTCAAACTTGGCCACTCCTATTAGTAATTTTCTTCCTAGAAAAGGGCATATATAACATGAGGGGTTTGAACTCAGAGGAGCACTGCATTTCCCTGAGACAATACTAACATCATCCAGATTTAATTTTTCTTTCCTTGGACACTGTCCAGATATGCACTGCTAACATTGGTTTTCCTCTCTCTGCATTTTTCTGAGCTGCCATTGCTAACAACCTATTTTCTCTTGACATATATTTTTTCTTCTTTAGCTTAGCTAATACCAATGAGTCAAGTCTTGTTCTGGCCTGGGAACTATTCATTCTCCTTAAGAAGACTATTCATATTTCTAAACCCATCCATTATGTGTTGATTTTATCAGTCACACATTGTGAGTTCTCTGGAAATGCTCAGGCATTATTCAGCCAGTGATTCATTCCAACTCACCAATATATAGATAAAAAACAAAAACAAGTTAAAAAACGAGAGCCTTTCCTCATTCAGTCTGTGTTACAGAAGTAATCAGCTAAATGATTTGTTTATGTTTTGTTTTGTTAGATAATGTGGTGTATATAAATGAGCCAGTTAGATCTAGGTTCAAATACTTGCACAAAACCTACTGGGGATATGCAACTTACATCAATTTGTTTCAACTATCTCACCTATAAAATAAGAAAATAAATGCCATGTGGTTTGATATATGTTTTAAGCATGCTAATTCCCTCTCTTCTCAGTCCAACAGAGGACAGGTATTGTATTTCCCAATTTTGTGGATATATCACATTCTACAGTGTAAAAACTTAAATTCACTTTTAAGGCATTTCTAGAGAGTTCTCAAATATCAGGTGGGATGTCTGATGAAATGACCTATTGAAGAAATTACTTACAAACTTGAGGGCCTGGTTGGTTTTTAATAAATCATATACAAAAATACAAAGTATGCAAACAATTTACAGTGTTAAACTTGCCAGAGATTTCAGATTGTGAATGACATTGCTCACTTACCTGTGACTGAAAAGCCAATGGGTGAGGGCCCAGATGCATTAGGGCCTAGTTCAAGTCTACAATGCAGACAAAAACAATAACTTTCCTATTTACTATATTTAATATTGTAATGCTTTAATTATCCTTACAGAATAAAGACTGCTTATAAAAAGAGAAAATCTTTGGAAATTATCACTGAATCTAACAAAGAGCTGAAATTTCAATTAGCAATAAAGGAACTGTTGATCAGAATATCTGATAATAAATCAGACTAAATACACAGAAAGTTTCCTAACCTTGGAAGTATATAAGTAGAGGCTGGTTGACAATCTCTCAGTAGAAAAATGTAGACATCTTGGTTAGAAAGTAGAACATCAATTTTTAGCAAGACTGGAATGTACTAATTATGTGACCTTGTGAAAGTTACTTAGTCACTTGGAATTTGGGGTTTGTTATAAATGAGGCAGACTCATAATACCTACCTTAGAGGATTGTTATAAGAAATAGAAATATCTATGAGGTACTTAGACAAGATGTGATATAGAATGGAAAGTAAAATGTGGTGGCAATAGTTATTATTTAAAAAAGAAATCCCTACACTAAGTTGGGTCATTCAGGAAATCACTACCTTTAAGATCCTCTTGCCTGAAATGGTCACCTGTTCTGTGGTGTTTTGGTGTGCATCAAGGAGATAATACCAATGGAATTGTTTTATAAACTGTAAATATTCTGCAAACATAAATAATTTGTGCAATGTAAATATCACTTTCATTATTATTATTTCAATTCTAAATTTGTAACTCTGCATACAAGGTAAACAGAAGAATCATTGACTCATGAGTGAAAATGATTATTTTTTCCTCCAAGATTAATCTTGTTTTGTAAGAATTTGTTCTGCCAAATTTTAAATTATTTAAAAAGAAAGAAAAGAAAAACTTTACTGCCTTCTCTCACTCCGCTGTCCCTCCATTTCTCAAGGACTCTGTAATCATGGTGAGCATTTAGGTCACTGTTGATCATCTACTATAAAAGTCTTCATTTAATAATTGTATCACAGTTCTCTTGACACCTTCTTAAACAGTCCTTCTTTTACTGTCAGTGCTTAGCAAATATATATAATAGCTAAGTCAGGCTCCACCCCAACCCAGAAGTAATCAGCTAAATGCTTTGCTTATGTTTTGTTTTGTTAGATAACATGGTGTATATAAGCATAGACCTTGGCAGTTTGTTTCAGTTAACTTTTGTTTTTCATCAGTGTTTGCAATTTTCTGGTGCTTTATCTCCTGCTTATCAGAATCATAGTGGATGTTATCATGAATACATTAACAGTCAAACACTTTTATTTCCTGTGACGTCTAATATATTTTCTGTTCCCCAAAGCTTTAAAAAGTGAATAGTATAATATTATAATAAATGAGAACAATGGGAAAAAGCAACTTATTTGTTCAAGAGTAAGTCTCAATACCTGGGCCCTATTAAATTAACACAAGAAAAAAATTAATACAAGAAACCACCTTACCAAGTGAGTGTTATAAATAAAAATTTTGAATACCCTTATCCAAACATCAGAGACCTCATTTAATTAAGGACTGTTCTGCAGATTCTCACTGACCAATAGTCATCTTTGGCATTTTTATCCCGGAACAGATAAAATAAGCTTAGAAAGACCCAAACAGCTAAACGAAAAATGAAAAGAAAAAAATTCCTCAAGATTAAGAAATTATCTAGAATGTTTTGAAATATGAAGTCTTCTCAAGTGAGGAAATCACTTCTCTGCGTTAGAAGAAGGATGAAGAGGGCGCCTGGGTGGCTCAGTTGGTTAAGCGACTGCCTTCGGCTCAGGTCATGATCCTGGAGTCCCGGGATCGAGTCCCGCATCGGGCTCCCTGCTCAGCGGGGAGTCTGCTTCTCCCTCTGACCCTCTTCCCTCTCGTGCTCTCTCTCTATCTCATTCTCTCTCTCAAATAAATAAATAAAATCTATAAAAAAAAATTAAAAAAAAAAAAGAAGAAGAAGGATGAAGAGAGGGGGGAGGAAGAGGGTGGGGAAGAAGAGGAAGAGAAAGAGGGGGCAGGCTATCCAGAGAGAAAAATTAAGACTAAAACTTCATTCCTAGAAACCTCAAGTGTGAGGAATCAATATTCCCTTAGGCAAGGAATGAAAAGAGAACAACAAAAAAGCACAACAAAACAAAAATCCGAAAACAAAAAAGAGAAAGAAAACAGCACAGAAAGCCATAGACACTTGCTGTTGTCTCTCTACGCAGACTACTCTATTAAACTTTGGTTTGTAGAGCTTTTCTGTCTCATCTAGGATAAAACAATCAGTTCATCATCCGTTCATCCATCTACCTATTCTATCACACACATAAAGCTCTACAAACCAAAGTTTAATAGAGTATGTATGCCTAGCATTACACAGCATCCCTAAACTTACTGCGCAATGGAAACCTATTTTGTTTTGAATTTTCTTTTGTTATCATGGAGCAATGATAGTATTTCATAGTCTTTCATAAGACATACTTTGGAAATTAAACTGCAAACGATAGGAGGCCACTGGATGATTACAAACTGGGGTAGATTGTGAAGGGATTTAGAATTTTAGTATTTTAGAAAAATACTCTTGCATCATTAGCAGAATGATTGTAAGGGAAAAGATAAGTGGTAGGCAAGAGAATAAAGAATCTCTACATTAGTCCAGATAAGGAACAAGGAAGTCCTGCACTAAGGTAGTGGTATTTGAAAAGAAATGAAAATAGCTTGTTAATTTTCAGAACTTCTGGCAGGGTTAGATTATATAGGAACTGTAGGAAGACCAGAAGGAAAATTGGGGAAAGATAATGTGTGCATTTGGGCACATTGGATTCGAGGATATTTGGGTATGAATGTTTAGTAGGATATCCTAGCATTGTGCCTGTGGAGTCTTTCATGTGTAGGTAGACGTGAAAATTATGACAGTAGATGGTATTTTCCAGTGTTATAAAAGCAAGAGAATAGGCTACTTCATAATTTTGCAAAGCACAGGTTCTGATTAAGGAGTCTATGTTGTTACATTGGGCAACAATAACATAGCATCTCCAGCTGTTCCTTGGTACAGGCACTTTATCAAACTCACCTGCCTCCTCTTCCAAAGGCTCATGAGGAAAAAGAGCTAATACATCACTTGCCTACTCACTCAAAAAGAAAAAGAAAGAAAGAAAGAAAGAAAGAAAGAAAGAAAGAAAGAAAGAAAGAAAGAAAGAAAGAAAGAAAGAAAGAAAGAAAGAAAGAAAGAAGGAAGGAAGGAAGGAAGGAAGGAAGGAAGGAAGGAAGGAAGGAAGGAAGGAAGGAAAGAAAGAGAAAGAAAGAAGGAAGGAAGGAGGGAGGGAGGGAGGGAGGGAGGGAGGGAGGGAGGAAAGAAAGAAAGAAAGAAAAAGAAAGAAAGAAAGAAAGAAAGAAAGAAAGAAAGAAAGAAAGAAAGAAAGAAAGAAAGAAAGAAAGAAAGAAAGAAAGAAAGAAAGAAAGAAAGAAAGAAAGAAAAAGAAAGAAAGAAAGAAAGAAAGAAAGAAAGAAAGAAAAGAAAAGAAAAGAAAAAAAGTTCAATAGAAATATCCTTTTATGAGGCTTAAAACATTCCATTTCCATGGCTTCAGATTCTACTGTTTTTTATAAGACTATCTTAGAAATAATTTATACAAACTATAAAGTGTAGGGAAGAAAGAAAAATAAGAAAAAGATGTTTTTGGCAAAGTCTCCTTAGAGGCTTGTTTCTTTCAGTGACATGTAAAACCTGTTTTGGAAACATATTTTGCAGTGAATTCAGATTTAAAACAACTGTTTTATGTTAACTATAAAGAAAAATTTTATTTCTTTAATCTTTAACCTGGGGAATGAGTTAAGTAAAACTGGTCATCAAAAGTAACAGGACTATTTGACTTTAGTTTCCTTATTTTGATTTTTCGGTGAATGCATCTGACTGCAATTTATTGTGGTGACAGAAAAAGGGGGGAGTGTGGTGGTATATGGCACAGAAGCAGGCCAGATGCATGGACAAAGCAGCATTCCAAACCTCCAATATCCTTTTGCAGTAGTGGAATTAGTTTAATTTCTCTTCTGGTTTTGCCACCACCTAGCTTCATGACCTTAGTAAGGTTACCTCATTTCTCTAAATCTCACCCCCTTATCTGTAAAATCAAGGACTGAACTAAGTTTCCCTCTAGCTTTATACTATATAATTTTATAATTTATCATATTTTCCTTCTATTATGTTTTTCTTTGTATAATATTCCAGAAAGTTGGTTTAGAAAAGAATCTGATTTTTAAAAAGAACACATTTAAGATAAAGAAGAAAAAGTTCCCAATTCCTAACGTTTTTCAGCAGAACACAGAGCTCTCCCCTACCTGAAACTATGGATTACATATTTTTTTTCATAGTAGTAATACTTTTTTTCTTTTTAAGAGAGGGAGATGGGAGGTAGGGGCAGAGGTAGAGGGAGAGAGAGAATCTTAAGCAGGCCCAAGGGGGTTTCTATCTCACAACCCTGAGATCATGACCCTGAGATCGTGACCTGAGCTGAAATCAAGTCAGATGCTTAACCAACTGAGCCACCCATGTGCCCCAATAATACGCTTAATCTAATGTAGTAGTGACTCAGAATATCCATCCTATTTTAATTTTCTCTTAAAGTTCAATTAGCTTATTTCTGATTATTATAATTGTTGAAAGGTGTCCTTCCAAAGCCAGAGTATAGAGATCTTTATTATGAAGTCCCTGCCTATATTTTTTCCACTTTTGTCCTTAATCATAATTCTAGTTAAATTAAAACAAACTGACTTACTTATTGTCTGATTCTAATTCTTAGTGTCTAATTCCTTATTCTTAAAATTTCTTGGTTTATCTTTTGATACCATCAGGAATCATACTATGGCATTAGAAAGTATTGTAGATCCCCTCCAAGGGTTTCCTTTCTTCTTTTCTGTCCTCTATTGCCTGCATGCTTATTATTTATCGCTGAATGGAAGGCTAACAGTGAAATTCTTGATTGTACTGTATCACTATATAAGGGCAGTTGAAGATCTGAATGTTCTTAAAATCCTTTGGAATTAATGTCTGTCACATCAAAGGACAATTACTTGAGAACACTTGATAGGAGCTATAAATAAGCACCAACATTGAATCCCCTTCCAAAGATTTTACTTCAGATTTTCCAAGCAGAAAATTGGAGAGGCACATGTAGAAGAATTAAACTGGACCATTTTCTTATATCATACACAAAAATAAACTCAAAATAGATGAAAGACCTAAATGTGAGGCAGGAATCCATCAAAATCCTAGAGGAGAACACAGGCAACAACCTCTTTGACCTCAGCTGCAGCAACTTCTTCCTAGACACACCTCCAAAGGCAGGGGAAACAAAAGCAAAAATGAACTATTGGGACTTCATCAAGATAAAAATTTCTGCACAGCAAAAGAAATAGTCAACAAAACTAAAAGGCAACTGAAAGAATGGGAGAAGATATTTGCAAATGACATATCAGATAAAGGGCTGGTATTCAAGATCTATAAAGAACTTACCAAACTCAACACCCAAAAACAAATAATCCAATCAAGAAATGGGCAGAAGATATGAACAGACATTTCTCCACAGAAGACATACAAATGGCCAACAGACACATGAAAAAATACTCAACATCACTAGGCATCAGGGAAATACAAATCAAAACTACAATGAGATACCACCTCACACTAGTCAGAATGGCTAAAATCAACAAGACAGGAAACAACAAATGTTGGCGAGGATGTGGAGAAAGGGAACCCTCTTATGCTGTTGGTGGGAATGCAAGCTGGTGCAGCCACTCTGGAAAACAGTATGGAGGTTCCTCAAGAGGTTAAAAATAGAGCTACCCTATGACCCAGCAATTGCACTACTAGGTACTTATCCCGAAGATACAAATGTGGTGATCCAAAGGGGCACCTGCACCCCAATGTTTATAGCAGCAGTGTCCACAATAGCCAAACTGTAGAAAGAGCCAAGAAGTCCACTGACAGATGATTGGCTAAAGAAGATGTGGTACACACACACACACACACACACACACACACACACACACACACACACACAATGGAATTTACTCAGCCATCCGAAAGGATGAATACTTGCCATTTACATCTACATGGATGGAACTGGAGGGTATTATGCTGAGCAAAATAAACCAATCAGAGAAAGACAATTATCATATGGTTTCACTCATATGTGGAATATAAAAAACAGCACAGATGATCATAGGGGAAGGGAGGGAAAATGGAATGGGAAGTCATCAGACAGGGAGAAAAGCCAAGAGAGACTCTTTATTATATATATATATATATATATATATATATATACATATATATATATATATATATATTTTATGTCACGAGAGACTCTTACCTATAGGAAACAAAGTGAGTGTTGCTGGAGGGGAGGTGGGTGGGGGGGATGGGGTTATTGGGTGATGGGCATTAAGGAAGGCCCCTGATGTGATGAGCACTGGGTGTTATATGCAACTGATGGATTGTTGAACACTACATCTGAAACTAACTACTATGTTGGCTAATTGAATTTAAATAAAGTTTTTTTCCAAGCAAAATTTGTTCTGCTTTTAATACCAGAAAATAACTACAGAGTCAGGCTAGTGTAGGAAGAAACTCAGTGAGGGGCGGGAGTAGAGGAAGAAGGAAGAGAATATGTCTTATAAATTCTGATTGGCATTATGACTAGCAAAACAGGTAAAAGTTGGAGAGCTATGGCAGTGGATGTTGAGAGAAATGACCATTCTCTTTCCCAAGAACCCTGGCCAACTGGGTAATAAATGAATCATAGCTGGTGGTTGGAAGGGATGTTCTCATATACATTTTACTGAGAGAGTTCTGTCTATGTGAGAGAGCATATATAATTGAAAATTATTATTTTTATAGAATCTGCAGCCCCTACATGTATACATCAAAGGTAAGTAGGGGGAAAAAAAGGAGTCAGTCTTAATTCTGGGGAAAGACAGGTAAAATAAAAAACAAAATTAAGTTGGAAAAATAATAACTGTCTCTCAGATCACAGCACTTTTTCTTTTTTCTTTTTCACATACAGCTTTTCCTTTGGGTTAATGGAAATTTATTCATGCTCTCTGGTCTGAAAATACTTCTTCCACACAAGCCGAATTTCTCAGTGGTGCTGAACTGCATCAAATATTTAGTCTAAATTCATTCACTACTTAAGTGTCCTCTAGCAACAGTTTTTCTGGACATAATGGATGTTGTATTCCCAGCGGAGATTTTGTAAGAAATTCTTATTCTGAATTTCTGTTCTATTTTGGGACCTAATCCTCTGTGATTATTTGTTTGCTCTTGGTTGTGAGTTTTTTGAGGAAATGGTCCTTTTCTGAGCCGTTTTTGTGTCTCCAAGATTAACCACAGTGCCTGGCATCTAGGAGGGACTCAGTCTGTGCCAGGGCTACGCATGCCATGTAAGAATACTTACACAACATCTAGACTTCTATCTCTTCTTGTCATACGTAGAAGAAATTTATTTCCTTGGGGTTGGTGACAGAAATCTATGAACTCTGTTGATTATCCCAAAAAAGAAAACCAAAACCAAACCAAAACAAAACATATCAGGCACCTACTATCAGATTGTGCCGGGGATAGCACATACATTGTTTATTTAAATCCTCACAGCAACCTCAGCAGAGAGGTATTATCGCCCCACTTTACAAATGAGGAAAGGCTATGGCTCAACAATATGGGTTAATTCGCCCTTGGTCTTTAAATTTGTAAGTGGCTGAGTCAAGGTGTGAATCACACGGGCTTTTTAGACCATGCTGAAACATAGCTCTAGAAGCAGTATGGGGTGTGTGTTTGTGTGTTTAGAGAGAGACAGAGACAGAGACATACAGCTACATTTGGTGAAGTTCCTTTGAGTGATTTTTTTTTTGCACTGGGGGCCAGTCACCCAGTGTATCCTGTTACTAATACTGATCCACTATGCTCAAAATAAATGAGGTCATTGTAATGTATTTCCAAGTAGTCTTTGAAGTCATCTCCCTCTGCTCAACTTCTGTAACACCAGGGATGAAATGTTGAGATGCTACCTATACATTCCTATAAATAAATGTCTTATCTCCCAATTAGAGTGTTAAGTTTCTCAGGACCATGGCTGACCTTTCTGAGTGAAATGGTCTCATATCTCTTTTTTCCTCTCCATTCTTATAGCTTCAAAGCCGTTGGTATTGTTTCCTCCAGGAAGATTCCTAACTGCCCCCTGACCTCCCTCCTGACCCATTCACCCTAATACAGATCTGATCATGGCACTATTTGCTTACCACCCTTGCAAATCCCCCAAAGCTCCCAGACAAAATCTAGCCCCCCCTCACTTAGCATTTAGGGTGTGTTCAATGTTGCTGTGCCTTCCTCTGCTATCACACATATGCCGCCTCCCAATGTACGTGCTCCAAGTACCAATCATAGACGGTTCCTTATTCAGAACAGCCAGTCCATTCATTGCAGTTCCTTCGTTTGTGAGGCACACTCACCCTAGAATGTGTCCTATTTCTTGGAAATATGCCTACTTATCCCTCAAACTCCATCTTAAATATCACCTTCCCGTGTTACCCTCTCCAACATTCTCATAATTGTTGTTTCCTCAACACTGTGCCCATCTTTATTGATCAACGATTAAATTTACTGACAATATCCCCTTGTTTGTTCCTCTTACTACATGATGTCGTGTTTTGATGTTTGACAGTTTATCTGCTTAGCAATGTTTTTGAAAGAAGGAAAGAACTGGCTAGGGCCTGGGCCTGTTGAGGAACGGTCAGATGTCAGCATTTCATTACCTTTTTCCTCAGGTGTGATTAGTCCTTATGTAAGTGCTGTTTGTGGTTTTTAAAGAAAAACAAGTAAATAAGTATGGGAAATTATAATTCCATTCTTAAAGCTAGACAAAGAAGTTAAGATTTTGATACTCATTTCTTATTCCATGTCTGGAAGAAGGAAGGAGCTGAGTTCAAGAGGGAAATGTTAATATTAAGAAAAGTACAAGAAAGAGAGATGAAAATGGAATTGAGCTCCACTACCGACCTCATCATTTAAGGCTTTTGAACCTTCATTGAATCATGTGTCATGCATAAAAAAAGGAAAATACAATAATAGAGGTACAAAATAAGATATATCTCACCAGAAGATTAACATTTGCATAAGCTATCATCTTCAAAAGGGGTTAGTAGAGAATTGACCTCAAAATTTGGACCCCAAATGAATGTTTATCTTTCCTTTTGCCTTTCCTTTGATTCACCTCTTCATTCTTTGTCTCTGTTTCCTTGTGATTCAGTTCCTTTGTCCTTTAAGACACAGTTAGGGATCACTCCCTTCAAAAAGCCTTTTTTATCTGGATGAATAGGGATGATATGTTTCTTGGGGGATGTTGGGGGGAAAGTTCTCTGTATTTTCACAGACCCTGTGATTCCTTCTATGATAGCATCTGACAGCATATATTTCCCCCCACATCTGTGTTTCTTCCTTATTGGGGAAGGTAGGTATCCTAAATGTCTAGCACAGTTCTTAGTGAAAGGTAACTTCTTAACATATAGTCATATGTTAGACATAACTAAAATCTGAGCCACTAGAATGTATTTTATCTTTATGGAGACATTTACAGACTGTCTCAAATTCGACCTCTTTTTGGGTATTTTTGTCCCTCCAACAGTGTTCCCTGCAGTACTTAGCAAAATGTTGGTATACAGTGGCTGAGAAAACAATGCTTACTGGTGGGAAGGAATCTATGGAGCTATAATGAAATTAGTCAATTTTTTAAAACTACCTAAGTAGATTGCATTATTAATCACTTTATGTCATGCCTTTTATTATTTTCCCACTTTACAAATAGTAATAGAAGGCTCCAAAATGTAGAATTTTTCCTTAAAAAGACTGCGAAAAAAACAAGGATTTAACGATCTCTAGTCTTCCCCCACAACACATAATTTGACACAACAAGCATTCATTGCAGTTTTCAGAGGCAATTGCTATCATCCATAATCCAGTATTATTTTAAAGAATTAAAGGATGCTTAAACTAAAATAACAAAAGTAAATAATTCATCAATACAGAAACTTTTTCCTTGGAAAATCACCTACTGCTTTACTAAGTTTTATTCTAAACTAGCATGTCATTTTTCTCAAATGAATAATAGGCTGTAATATCCCTCTAATGTCACAATTATTCACATTTGTATCCTGCTTAGTTGTTAGCAGAGTGCATTTATGTGTATCCAATCTTCGGAGTGAGATGAGGGATTGCTCTAGTTCCATTTCACAGATGAGGAATATGAGTCTGATGTAAGGTTATTTCCAGAAAATCACCATGAATTTAAAGGGCAAAGCCAGGCTGGAAATCTGTCTTCAAATTATCTTGCTGAGGCCATAATACAGTTTGCCAGTAAGTAAATGTCCTATTGTTTCTTCCCTAGTAATAGGAGCATGGCCACATAATTTTGAGATATGTGGTCAATCTTTCTCTCTACTTCGGAAGCCCAACATATCCTTTTATTGTCCTTGATCATTTTCCCTGATAGAATATTTGGCATATATGAACATTATTTTTTCTTTTTGCTAATCATTTCCTAATTATCTCTATTTTGTAATCTCATGAAAAAAGTTCAAATTGTAATTATTATCTTTAGATAATATTCATTATTTTGTAAACATTTGGCTAAAATGTTCCTGTTACATATGCAGGGATGAAAATCCAGGGCTAACCTTCAAAGAAGTTGCCTTGAAGGCAGGATAATTTTTCTCTAGTGTGATCATCTCTCTCATTTAGTAATAGCTCCTGTTGCATTGTGTGAAGAATGATGAGGCTATGTCTAGCCTTGATAAAAAGGATGTCATGATCAACTAGTAATGTCTGCAATGGGCAAAGGAGGGGAAATTGGTGTGCATAGATTAAAAATGCCCAGTGTAATGTATAGTATTTCTTTGGATTAGATTAGTGATTGTATTTTATTTTTTGAGATGAAAATATTTGTGTATTTTAGATTTCATAAATAATATGTTCTCATTGAATAAAAATAAAACAATATAAGCCATGTTTAGGAATAAAGTAGAAACATCTTTCTCTACTGTGTTTTACTCTGACATGCTTACCATTAATATTTTGGTGACTGTCCATATATAGTTCAGTCTATGTCTATACCATGCGCACAAATATTTAGACACTGTAAATTTACATAAATTATATCACATACATATATTTGTCTTGGATATAGGTATCTTTATTTTTTCTTTGTTTTCTTAAAATATTTTTGTAAGTTTATTGATTTGCTGATCCACTACCAACCTTTCTTCTTCCTCTACTACCCCAATACTAACTGTCTCATGTAAGTGATGTTGATATTTATCCATGCTGTTGTAATCACACAGATATATCACACACACACAGACACACAGCTACACATACACACCCCTATACATATATATATGTATATATACATATATACATATATATATGGTTTTTGTCATTATTTGTTTAAGATGGGATTGTCTTTTACATATTTCCCAACATCTTGCTTTTTTCTACTTTCTTTTTTAACACTCTGGAAATCCCTCCAAGTAAATTTCCTGAGCTATTTTCTTTAAATTGTTTTCCATAGTTTACAAAGAATTTTGATAAATTCAGCTTCAGTTTCTAATTCAGCTTCAATGAGCCACTGAGGTAGTTACACTAGATACTATTTTTTCATTCTTATAATGTATAAACTATAGTTCAGAGAGATTAAGTGACTTGTTTAAGTCAGACAAGCATTAAATGATAAGGAAAAAAATAATTTTTTCCTGGGTCTTCCTATCCCAGGCCCAGTGCTCCTCATCTCCAAATAAGTGCCACAGTTAAGTTTAGGATTGTCCCAAGGAGACTCAGAGGAAAGAGGGAAAGGCTCTGCACCAGATGCTTTATAATTCACTCATCCAAGGTCACTGTCATGATAATCTACTTCTAAAGTATTATTGCATCTATTTTCCCAAAAAAGGATTTGAGTCAGGGTTTATAGAGCATGCCCAACTTCCCCTACTCTGATAGAGGCAAGAATTAAGCCGGTGTGTGGCAAATGCCAAATCCCATAATCTTTTTTTTTTTTTAAATAGTAATACATTAAATTTGTGTCTGAACACTATGTATTCTTTTTTTTAAAGTTACTTTTAAAAAATAATCTTTGGAGGCCTGTGTTTTTATTGGTCATTATTTATCTCATTCTGGTGAATGGAGATCTTCCGGACATAAATGCAACGAATGAGGGAGATTTTCTCTGATTGGCACTTGGTGCCATAGGAGTGGTAAT
This sequence comes from Zalophus californianus, assembly GCF_009762305.2. Taxonomy (NCBI): domain Eukaryota; kingdom Metazoa; phylum Chordata; class Mammalia; order Carnivora; family Otariidae; genus Zalophus; species Zalophus californianus. The sequence continues at coordinate 51,707,331 of NC_045605.1, forward strand.
GAGGTAAAAGAAAGTACCATTTATTGTCACATTGTACCTGTGCTGATTTTATAAGTAAATATTTTGGGTCTAGAATTTGGAATCTTATATCTGAAAATATTACATTTTATCTGTGGCCTCCTTACTTTAAGGACAAAGCTAATTGGGACTGAGGCAAAAATCCTTGGGCAACTGCAATAATGTTTCTTTACAGTATATGAATAATGAAGAAAAAAGCCACATGTATTTTATATAATCTTATCATCACATATAACTTGTACAAAGTACTAGAGGTTTTTCCCAGATGAGCAATACTGCTATGTCAGTTTTCAAGGACATTTTAATATGGGCATATATGTGTTAATACTAATAGATTTTCTTGCTTTCATGACATGCTTGGTGTTTAGTTTTGTGTGGGATTTATAAAAACCCAGATAAATACCATATGGGTGGTAAAAAGAAATAAAGTGCTGCTTTGCCAAGAAAAGATATTCTGAACTTTAGGATATAAATGGTAATTTAATATATGTCACTATGAATTGTGTGTCCTGTTGACTAGTTGATTTTAGGAGTCACAAGGTATTTTTAGACCTATAAAAAGTATAAGATGTGGTGTTTTGTGTTTACTACTTCCCATCAACAGAGTACTCTACTCTGCAAAGAACGTAACAAACCGTCCAGGTCTATATAGTAAAATGTGAAGCCAAAAATAAGCAATTGTGTTGTGTATTTTGACCCTAAAAAGAGATCAACAATGTGGTGGCCAAACATACTGCTTTTTTAAATCTATTTAAATATACAAACTTATGTCTATAAAAGATTGAAGGTGGCATGCATATGTGCATATACTATATTTTAAAGACTGAGATCTTGTCATTTGCAGCAACATGGATAGACCTAGAGGGTATGCTAAGTGAAATAAGTCATACAGAGAAAACAAATAACATATGACTTCATTTATATGGGGAATCTAAAAGAAACAAACGAATGAATGAACGAACAAAAAAACAAAAACAGACTCTTAAAAACAGAGAACAAACTGGTGGTTGCCCAGGGGATGTGGATGGGGGTATGGGCAAAATAGATAAAAAGCATTAAGAGGTACAAACTTCCAGTAATAAAATAAATAAGTCACAGAGATGAAAAATACAACATAGAGAATATAGTTAATAATGTTGTAATAGCATTGTATGGTGACTATACTTATTGAGATAAGCATTGAGTAATGTATAAAATTGTTGAATCAATGTTCTACAAGTGAAATGAATGTAATATTGCATGTCAATTATACTTCAATAGTAATAATAATAATAATAATAAAAGGAATGCCATCAAATTGGACAGTTGAAGCTGAAGCTCTAGGTCTCTCTCAAAAAAAGCAATAGCCATCAAACTATCAGAGGGACCCCAGTGATGTTTTGAGGTTTTGTTGCTGTGTATCTAGCAATGGTTGTTGTCTGTCTGGTTTTTGTTGTTCAGTGTGTTGTTTGGGGGTGTTGTGGGGGGGACGGCAGTCAGAAGCTGCAGCAGTTTTTGTTAAGTATTCTTAAACCAATTAGATAAGAAAATGACTGAAAAACCAGTTTTGCAAAATGTTCGCACCCAAATACTTATATAATAAGGACTGAAAAAAAGGCTATTCTGCTACTTCCTATGTCTAAGACATTTAGCTCCGTGTTACCACATATATTATTTGATGATCAAATTAACTGTATGCAGTAGTACAGTGGTCATTATTACTCTTACATTATCAAAGAGGTTAACTTTCTTTTCTAATAAATTGCAGCAGAGTTAGAATGGGAAGTCAATTCTATCTGATTCAAAGACCAGTCTTCTGCACTACTTGGGCTGCCATTGAAAAAAGCCTTCATTGCTACATAACTAACCATTGTTGTGAAATTTTCATGAACTATTTTAAATCATGGAGGATCAGCCCTTTTTAGATAGAAATGTACTTATAGTTGCAACTGGTAACCTTTATAGTAGATCTGAAGTTGTATACTGCTTCAAATTACTGGAAAAATTCCAACATGAACCTTATATGCTGCTGTGTAGAAATGAATTATAAATAATTTTGTACCAAAAAAAATAATTTTGTACAAATCTCCATAGAAGCTAGCATAAATTAAATCATATCAGGATATGGAGTGGTCTAAGAATGTACTTAGGACTTTAAAACATTTTCTTTAATTAAAGACATCTCCCCCACATATGTGTGTATGTTGGGAGGGGAGGGGCAGGTTACATTTCACCTCAGCTACCTTAATAGTCTTTTAAATCCTTCTCTTCAAGTTGACCTCACATGATCAGTACTCTCATGCTGACCTGTAGAATGTGCCTGAAGTCTGATATAGGTCCATAAACAGAAATAAGACTGCTTCTTAGTTGGATGATACATTGCCTAGTGTGCCACTAGGACACAAACTCACATGTAGGTATAGAATGGAGGTCTTGGTTTCCTTAAACCAATACTTTTGGTACAGAACTTCACAACAGTGCATTTTAAATTTGGTTAACCATGGTGGATGAAGGGATGGGTGAGAGGTGGGTGGGGGAAATGGGTGAAATAGGTGATGGGGATTAAGGAGTACACTTATCATGCTGAGCCCTGAGTAATGTATAGAATTGTTGAAGCACTGTATTGTATACCTGAAACTAATATAACACTGTACGTGAATACAGGAATTAAAATTAAAAACTTAATAATAAATTATTAATTAGGTTAATCAACCACTTAACTACATATAATTTTCATTATCACTCATTTATGTGATGATTATTGCTGATTGACTGAACAGAACTGTTACTTAGTTATCCTAGGAGTCAAAGTTACAACAGCTTTCAAGGAGTTAAATATTCCTAGATTCTCAGAACCCCAGAGCTGGAGGCAAGATTATGACTTTATCCAATCTACACATTTGGCAAATGAGGAAACTGAAGCACACTGTTTCAGGAAAAATTTGGACTCACAATCTGACCCTGCCTGCGTTTCTAGTCGCATCTCTTCATTTTCTCATTCCTTCCACTTAATTCTTGAAATATCAAATTGCATGAAGTCTTTTTTCTCCATGGTCCTTACCAAGCTGATCTCTCTCTGCTGCAGTACTCAGCCCAGTTCTCTCTTTTTTGGGAGCTTTCCTTGTCTGCCCCAGGATCCACCTCCACCCACCTCCCCTTATTGCCATAGGTATCATGATGGGTCACCATTGTAATATATTTCGGAATGTTTTTTAGTTTCTAATTGTGTGCCTCACTTCCTGACACATATGTATTTGTGTCTTTTTACCATTGTTATACCAGCCTAAATGCAGTGTGGTTTATGTAGTAATATTTGATAAATTTATAGCTCTATACCAGCATATCACAATTGAAGCAATTAAAGTATAGGGAGATGTATCAGTTTCCTCTAGGGCTTCTATAACAAAATAACAAAAATTTGGTGGCTTGAAACAACATAAATTTATTCTCTCACAGTTCTAGAGGCCAGAAGCCTGAAATCAAGGTGTTGGCAAGGTTCATTCCTTCTGGAGGCGCTGAGAGAGAAACTGCCCTATGCCTCTCTCCTAACTGCTGGTGGTTGTCAGCAATCTGGTGTCCCTTGGCCTCTAGGTGCATCACTTCAGTCTGTGCCTGTCTATTCACATGGCCTTCTCTGTTCTGTGTCTATGTCCCCTCTTCTTCTTATAAGGATACTGGTCATTGGGTTTAGGGAACACCCTGAATCCAGGCTGACTGCATTTTAATATCTTTAGCTAATTACATTAGCAAAGACCCTCTTTCCAAATAAGGTGAAATTCTGGTGTTCTGGGTAGACACGAATTTTGGGGAACGCTATTCAACCCACTACAAAGAGCTAAATTGTTTTAATAGTCCCTTGTATTTTGTTTGTGTTGTTTTGTTTTTCTAAAGAAGAGCTGAAACTAAAAATCCCTATTTCCATAGAGCATTCTGTCTCTTAAATAATTTATAAATTTGATTTAGCAACTGAAAACCACCAACCTGTTCAGTTTGCTATAGGGATTTGAGAGACAGAGACCCTCTTCCACAAATATTCTGCTTTTCTAAAAGAACATAATGGAATTAATTTCCCATACCTCTACCTTTGTTCGGTTCTTAATAGTTTTCCTTAGATAAAAAAGTTTGTAGTTAGCCAGGCATACTAGGAGAAAAACGGGTTCAGCTAGAGATGAATTGTTTTCTGGAGGTTGTGTATGGCTATAAGTACCTCTAATGCTTCTAATTCTCTGGAGTTGTAATCACCTTAAGATAGGTAAAATTATTTTCAGGGAACATCATTTTTTTTTCCTTTCCTGCAAGGAGAAGCTCTTCCTTTTCCAGACTATTTGCTCAGCCATGAGATTTGGTATCAGCCTATAATCTTTTCTTTCCTCTATTCTTTTTCTCTCTTATAAACAGAAGTATAGGAATTTAATTCAATCTTGCAGTCATTCTTTCTATCCTGAAGAAAAAATTTCTCAAAATAAACTGACATCAAATAAGCCACCTCAAGTCAGAATACTTTCAAATGTTCTCTCTTGATCCATTTGTTTTCCATGATGGAATTTCTTCTCCCAACTTTTGGATTATTTTGAATGTTCACTTACATTAGCTTTATCCCACACCAGCAATGTATTACCATGCCCATTTTACAGATGGGCAAAGTGAGATTCAGACAATTGTGCCATTGGGTCAGAACTGCACAGCTAGTAGGTCGCAGTGCTGGGTTTCCAACAAATTCCTCTGATTCCAGGTCCCTAGCTCTCTCCTAAAAACCTGTGTCTGTGTTGAGATCATCTCCTTTAGAAGCTTCATTTAGAAGCCTTGATCATTCTAAATTATAGTAATGCAAAGCTAAGTACAGTAGTAACGAGATCAGAGTTGGTCTTAGGATGTTCTTGCTGCTCCAGTCATGGACTGTGGACTTTTCCTCAACCTTATGTAAGGAATGCCAATAACAGTAATTAAGTCACCACCTGCCAAAAATGTTTTGAATGGAGTATTACATTCTTAGTGAGAGGCAAGAGGAAGATTCCATGATTTCCTGGGATAAATAAGTTATTGATAGATTTATGTCAGTCACTTACACTTGATTAAAAATTTAAGCAAAACATATTCCTTGCGTTTTTGTAGAGATTTTAATTAAAACAAAATAAGCAAAAACCTCATTTTACTGGCACAACAATCCTGTGAAGTAGATATAATTGGGTACAATTTTCAAAAGAGCAAACTGAGTGCTTCCTTCCCTAGAAATATTTTCATTTGTAATATTTTTTAAATATTCAGATAAAAATCCCTGTGTTCTGCTATGTGAATTCCATTTATTAGTGAGCCTACAGGTGGAAAGAGTTTTTGTTAAGTGTGGAAGCCCCAAAAATGATAAGAAATTGTGGCTGCTTATATAACCTCTCTGTCTTTGTGACTTCTGGTTATTTTGGTAGTAAAAAAAAAAAAAAAAAGGAAAGGAAGAAAAGAGAAAAAATGAACCAACATATTTGACTATTTTCAAATATATAGATTCACAATAATAATCTATAGTAATAATGATAATAATAATTAATTATAATATTGTAGGTTAAAGGATGACAGAGAAGGAAATGTATGGACTAGTGGAAATCCTTAGCTGGGTATTCTACCGAAACTTGGGAAGTGGGGAATCACCCTTCCTTTTACAAATGAGGAAACTGAATCATAGAGAAGAATGCAGAGAATTGGTGAGCTTATTACCAGCAGCATACAATGTGTAGTATTTGTGTCACTCAACTATAAGCTATAGAGATGTTAGAGCTGGGAACTGGGATATTTACTTATTCTATATTACTTTTATGCTGGTACTTAAAAGCCCAAATCCTGCTTCGGGTAACATCTAAAATTTCTGGGAAATCCCATTAGGATGGCCCTATTACTACATGCTTTGTTTTCTAAATTCTGTCCTGGTTAAATAAATACAGAAATAGTCATTGGCAAAGCCAGACTTCAATTTTAGGTCTTTTTTTTCTCTCAGTCCACTGCTCCCGTAACTCTATTATTCTAACATAGTGATTCTCAACTGGGGGTGATTTTTGCCCTGTATGGAATGTTGGCCATGGCTGCTGACATTTCTTTTTAAAGGTTTTGTTTATTTATTTTAGAGAGAAAGAGAGAGAGTAGGGGGAGAGGGGAGAGAGATTCTCAAGCAGGTTCCATGCCCAGTGCAGAGCCCAAGGTGGAGTTTGATCTCACAACCCTGAGATCATGACCTGAGCTGAAATCAAGAGTCAGTTGCTTAACTGACAGAGCCATCCAGGTGCCCCTGGTGACATTTGTTATTCTCACACACTGGGTGATGAGGAAGGGTGCCACTAATATGTAGTGGACAGAAGCTGGGAATGCCACTAAACACTAGCAATGCAGAAGACAGCCGCCACAACAAAGATTTACCAACCTAAAAAATAAAGTTAATGAAAAGAAATTAAAAAAGAAAGCTCTATTTTGTTAATGTATGTTTTATGAAAACTAGACTATTATACCAGTATTCAAATTAGCATATCTGTTGGAAGATTTAAGAAAAAGCTGGTATTTATAATAGTACTGTAGATGGCTTCTGTTTTGTTATGTTTATTTATTTTATTTTTTCTTACAATACATATATTCCAGTGCCTAGCCCAGTGCCCAGCACATATTAGGTTTTCAATAAATACTTGCAGATTTAAAAAAATTGTTGGATAGATAAGTCATTACTACTATCTGAGTGTCTACTATCCTTCAGCCAATTTATATACATACTCTCTAATCTTAGAAATATTACTTTAAAGAAGATGTTGTCATCCCTACTTTTTAGAGTTCGTTCCATATCCCTAAAAATAGCTAAGTTGCATCTGGAATCCCTCCAAAACTTTGGGAACTAATAGGAGCCCCTGCTGATTTCCTGGAAGCTCTTTCTGTGCATGTTAGCTATCATAAAAAGAAGTTGCTATACCCACAGAATCTAGAAAGCTGCACAACATTGGTAATTTTTTAACAAAACATGTGAGTTTGCCATAATATAAATATTTCTAACTTTTGAAATTCACATTAAATTGGACTTTTATCACACTTACTCTCATTTAGAATATGTCTCCATTGTGATTTGGAATTAGAGCATGCCCAAATGAGGATTGCTAAAAAACAGCAAAGAAGACTACTATGGTTTCTGACACTTCTTTTTGGCATAACTTCCTCATGTGCCAGGTTTTTATTTATTTAATCTTATATCTTTTCTCTTTGTTAAATTGGAATGTAAAACATGAATATAATAGGGCAATTTAACTTCAGCTTCTTACAGAAAAGCCTTCAGTGAATAGGGTAAAAGTGTGTGTGTGTGTGTGTGTATGCGTGTGCATGCATGTGCACACGTGTGCTTAAGAAGCATTTATTTGAGCAATATGTTGGTATGTCTTAGACACATTAGAGGAAGGGGCACCTGGATGGCTCAGTTGGTGGAGTGTGCGACACTTGATTTTGGGGTAGTGAGTTTGAGTCCCACATTGGATATAGAGATTACTTAAAAATAAAACCTTTAAAAAATGAGAGGAAGATTTTATTCCTCATTTTATGAAGTAGTTCTTATTTATGCGAAGGGTGGGAGCTAAGGATGGTTATTGACATATATGAAATACCAGCTCTGTACCAAGACTTGTGCTGGGTATTCTGGTATATACCTATTTTCATCATTTTAACAAACATGTATGAAATATTTTACTGAGCTTTAAACGTGAAGGTAAGAATTCTGACTAGGGAATAAACATACTGAAATATGCTCAACTTCACTAGAAATAAGGTGAATCATTACCATGGCAATGAGATGACATATCTCATCTACCAGATTTGGAGAAATTGAAATATCTAACAGTTGGCTAGACCGTGGAACAATTGAATCTGCTGGCAAAATGTAAATAGTATTACCATTCTGGAAAACAATTTGACATTAACTAGGGAAGTAAAGAGTGTGGATGCTTTCATGGACCTTTTTTATGAGTGTTTCATTAATCAAGGATTATGATTAATTTAATATGAACACTTGATGTCCATCCGACAAGACTGGGGGTGATAGGCTCTATATACTACCCAGCAATAGCCTTCCTAAGAGTTTACCTTAGTGACACTCTCATGCATACAGGAGACATAGATAAAAAAACTCATGGGACAAATAATGCATTATATGTTAAAAAAAAAAAGAAGATAGCAGGAAGGGAAGAATGAAGAGGGGGAAATCGGAGGGGAAGACGAACCATGAGAGACTATGGACTCTGAGAAACAAACTGAGGGTTCTGGTGGGGGGATGGGTTAGCCTGGTGATGGGTATTAAAGAGGGCACATTCTGCATGGAGCACTGGGTGTTATACACAAACAATGAATCATAGAACACTACATCAAAAACTAATGATGTAATGTATGGTGATTAATATAACATAATAAAAAAATGAAAAAAGAATCTGAGGTATAGAGAAAAAAAACACTCATAGAAGCTTTGTTTGTAATAGCAAAACAAAACAAAACTGGAGGAAAAGACCCAAATAGCTATTTTCATAAAATGGTTAAATTATCTTATTATAGTTATATAAGAGAATATTGCACAGTAATGAAAATCACTGAACTACAGTTAAATATATTCAAAGGAATGAGTCGCAAACATAAAGTTGACAAAAAAAAGCAATTTGCAGAAAAAAATGCATTCAGTATGATATATGTATATGAATTTCAAAAATATGAATAATTAAACAATATCTTATTTAGGGATACATATACATACAGGAAAACTAAAATGCTGTGAGGGAATGGCTACACGAAAAGTTCAGGAGTTCAATATTTTCTCAGAGTGAGTGGAGCGAAGGGCATGGGTCCTAAGAGAGACATCCAAGGGTCTCCAACGGTATTGTGACATTTTGTTTCTAAAGTGGGTATACATAGAATTATTTTGTTATTGTTCTTTTTTCTTTTCAAAATATTTCATATGTTCTGAATTAATTAAATGTTAAACACAAATTACTTTCACTGAGGTAAATCTTAGAAGTATTAAATAACCTATCCAAGTTTACTTAGAGAAGATCCCATTAATGATTCTGTGATCCAGAGCCCATGTTCCCCCATTTCATTGTTGACTTTGCTCAGGGGGAAATCCTCCTAGTGCAGAGCCCAGGAAGAAATTGCCTTTTCTGATGATTCTCTTATTTTCTTTTATCAGTGAAAGCTGTGAACCAACAAGTGTCTTCCTTTGTTAACTTAGCTGCCAGAAAGTACATTGTAATGTAAATGTCCAACTATAGTAATTAACTGAGCATAAACACTTAGTCCATATATTGTCCTTCTTATATTTCTGATTTCTCACCTTAAAAATTGCTTTATTACAGCAATCATATTTCATATGTAATCTAATATTATAAATAATCTAAATTTTTTCTTATGACTAGCAAATTAGAAGTTTTATGTAAGTAAATAAATAATTTAGAACTATTTCATTCTCCTTAAAGATCTGAATTATTACCTTTAAGTCTGAATCCATAGTTCTTTTTTTCCTTTAATCTCCCTAGCCCTGTGAGTTTAACGTTTCTATTTTATTATTATTTGTTTAATATTTATTTGTTTGACAGAAAAAGACACAGCAAGAAAGGGAACACAAGCAGGCTTCCCACGGAGCAGGGAGCCCGATGCGGGGCTCGATGAGGGGCTCCATCCCAGGACCCTGGGATCATGACCTGAGCCGAAGGCAGAGGCTTAACAACAGAGCCACCCAGGTGCCCCTAGTTTAACATGTTTCTAAAACCAGTGAGTTCTCATAGCAAAGGAAACAATCAACCTGTGGAATTGGGAGAGACAACCTATGGAATTGGAGAAAATATTTGCAAACCATACATAGTATAAGGAGTTAATATCTAAAATAAATAAGGAAGTCAAACAACTTAATACCAAAAAAACAAATAATCTGATTAAAAAATGGGCAAAGGACCCGAATAGATATTTCTCCAAAGAAGACATGCAAATGATCAACAGGTATATGAAATATGCTCAACATGACTAATCATCAGAAAAATGCAAATTGAAACTGCAATTTATTGCAGGGCTATTAATTCACACCTGTTAGAATGCCTATTATCAAAAAGATAAAAGATAAGTGTTGATGAGGATGTAGAGAATACAGTATACTGTTGGTGGGACTGTAAATTGGTACAACCATTATGGACAACGATATGAAGGTTTCTCAAAATATGAAAAATAGATCTACTATTAAAAATAAAACTCGCACTTCTAGGTATATATTTAAAGGAAATGAAATCAGTATCTCAAAGAGATATCTGCACCCCCATGTAGCATCATTGTAGCATTATTTATAGTAGCCAAGATATGGAAACTACTTAAGCGTCTGTTGATAGATGAACAGATAAAAAAAAAGGTGGTGTATATATACAATGGAATATTATTCAGCTTTAAAAAAAGAAGGAAATCCTGACGTTCACTAGAGTATGCATAAAGCTAAAGGACATTGTGCTCAGTGAAATAAGCCAGAGACGGAAAGGCAAATACTGCCTTATCTCACTTACATATGGAACCTAAAACAGTCTAGTTCAAAGAAGCAGAGAATAGAATGGTGGTTGTCAGAGACTGGGGATTAGAAAACATAGGGAGGAGGGGGGCGGAGCAAGATGGCGGAGGAGTAGGAGACCTAGATTTTGTCTGGTCTCAGGAATTCAGCTGAATAGGGATCAAACCATTCTGAACACCTACGAACTCAATAGGAGATCGAACAGGAGAGTAGCAACAACTCTCTGAACAGAGAAGCGACCACTTACTGGAAGGTAGGGCGTGCGGAGAAGTGAATCCGAGGCGATATTCGGGAGGATAGACGGCGGGGGAGGGGCCTCCGCCGGCCGCTTCTGGCAAGTGCTAGAGCCGCGGAGCACAAAATCGGACCTTTTAAAAATTGGCTCGGCGGAGGGACGTCGCTGCAGTGGCTAAGCGGGGGGTGGAATCCTCCCGGGACAGTGTGGTCTCAGGACCCTTGGGGTCACAGAGAGACTGGGGGTGCCTGAGTGCGGCAGAGCTCCCGGGTATCGGAGCAGGGAAGCCGGCTGCAGAGACGGAGCAGAGTCGCGGGCTCTCAGCTCGGGGTTGCCACAAACTGTGATCTGCGGCCCAGTCGGGGCACGGCTCCCCCAGCAGGGACCCAACAAGCAGCAGATCCGGGGAGACTCCCCTTCCTTCCCGGGGAGGAGCGGTGCGGGAACACACTGCAGGGATCTGCTGGGTTTGGAGACTCCGAGCGGGGTCGGGTGCCAGAGATAGCAACGCTCGATCACAGGCCGGGTGAGCACAGAGTGCGGCCGGAGACCGGGGACACGGGAGTGACTGCTTTTCTCTGGGTGCGCACTGAGGAGCGGGGCCCCGAGTTCTCGGCTCCTCCGGGCGGAGACTGGGAGGCCGCCATTTTCGCCCTGCTCCTCCAAAGCTGTACCGAGACCTTGCAGGGAACAAAAGCTCCTGAGAGCAAACTGGAGCAGCTTCCTTAGCCCGGACCGACAAGGGCGGGGCAATTCCGCCTCCGGCAAAGACATTTGGAAACCACAGCAACAGGCCCCTCCCCCAGAAGATCAGCACAAACAGCCAGCAAGCCAAGACCAAGTTGATCGATCAAGGAGAATAGGAGAACTCCAGCGCTAGGGGAATACTGCACATAGATTCATGGCTTCTTTTTTTTTTTTTTTTTTTTTTTTTTTACCATGATTCATTATTTCATCAAAGTTAATTTTTGTTGACTTTTTTTATTTTTCTTTTTCCCTTTTTCAACCAACATCTTATAAATCCCTTTTTTTAAAAAAAAAAAACACATTTTTTTTTTTCATTTTTAGAGTCATATTTTATCCCTTCATAGTAGTTATCCTTGTTTTTGGCATATATATATAAGTTGTTCTCTCTTTAAAATTTTGAGGTACAGTTTCTTCTAACAGATCAAAATATACCCTAAACCACTAGTGTATGGCTTTGTTCTAGTCTCCTGCCTGATCACATTCTCTCCCTTTTTCCTTTTTTTTTTCCTTAAATCTTCTTTCTTTTTTCAAACAACTTATCTTACCAAGTCCTTTTATAAAATCTTTTATAATTTTCATCTTTACAGTCATCTTCCATCCCTTCATTGTATCAACCCTTATTTTGTACATATATGTCTTTCTTCCTTTAAAATTTTAGGAGGCACTTTTTCTAACAGACCAAAATACGCCCAAAATCTAGTGTGTAGCACTGATCTATGCACTAGCCTGATCATATTTGATCATATTCTGCCTTTTTTTAATTGTTTTGTTTTTGTTTTTATCTTTTTTTTCTTTTATTTTTCTTTTTCTCTTTCTTTTTTCTTTCTTTCCCTTTCTTTTCCCCTGGTTTCAGGTCTTTTCTGATTTGTATACAGTATATTTGCTGGGGACGTTGTAAACCTGTTAGCCTTTTGTTCTCTCATTCATCTATTCTCCTCTGGACAAAATGACAAGACGAAAGAAATCACCTCAGCAAAAAGAACAAGAGGTAGTACCGTCAGCCAGGGACCTACTCAATACGGACATTAGTACGATGTCGGACCTAGAGTTCAGAATTGTGACTTTAAAGATACTAGCTGGGCTTGAAAAAAGCGTGGAACTTATTAGAGAAACCCTTTCTGGAGAAATAAAAGAACTAAAATCTAACCAAATCGAAATCAAAAAGGCTATTGATGAGGTGCAATCAAAAATGGGGGCACTAAATGCTAGGATAAATGAGGCAGAAGAGAGAATCAGCGATATAGAAGACCAAATGATGGAAAATAAAGAGGCTGAGAAAAAGAGAGAGAAACAACTACAGGATCACGAGGGCAGAATTCGAGAGATAAGTGATACGATAAGACGAAACAACATTAGAATAATTGGGATCCCAGAAGAAGAAGAGAGAGAGAGAGGGGCAGAAGGTATATTGGAGCAAATTATAGCAGAGAACTTCCCTAATGTGAGGAAGGAAACAGGCATTAAAATCCAGGAGGCACAGAGAACCCCTCTCAAAATCAATAAAAATAGGTCAACACCCCGACATCTAATAGTAAAACTTATGAGTCTCAGAGACAAAGAGAAAATCCTGAAAGCAGCTCGGGAGAAGAGATATGTAACCTACAATGGTAGAAACATTAGATTGGCAACAGACCTATCCACAGAGACCTGGCAGGCCAGAAAGGACTGGCAAGATATCTTCAGAGCACTAAACGAGAAAAATATGCAGCCAAGAATACTATATCCAGCTAGGCTATCATTGAAAATAGAAGGAGAGATAAAAAGCTTCCAGAACAAACAAAAACTAAAGGAATTTGCAAACACGAAACCAGCCCTCCAAGAAATATTGAGAGGGGTCCTCTAAGCAAAGAGAGAACCTAAAAGCAGCAAAGAGCAGAAACGAACACAGACAACAGACAGTTAACAGTCACCTTACAGGTAATACAATGGCACTAAATTCATACCTTTCAATAGTTACCCTGAATGTAAATGGGCTAAATGCCCCAATCAAAAGACACAGGCTATCAGATTGGATTAAAAAACAAGACCCATCAATATGCTGTCTGCAAGAGACTCATTTTACACCCAAAGACACCCCCAGATTGAAAGTGAGGGGGTGGAAGACCATTTACCATGCTAACGGACACCAAAAGAAAGCTGGGGTGGCAATCCTTATATCAGACAAACTAGATTTTAAAACAAAGACTGTAATAAGAGATGAGGAAGGACACTATATCCTACTTAAAGGGTCTATCCAACAAGAAGATCTAACAATTGTAAATATCTATGCCCCGAACATGGGAGCAGCCAATTATATAAGGCAATTAATAACAAAAGCAAAGAAACACATTGACAACAATACAATAATAGTGGGGGACTTTAACACCCCCCTGACTGAAATGGACAGATCATCTAAGCAAAAGATCAACAAGGAAATAAAGACTTTAAATGACACACTGGACCAAATGGACTTCACAGACATATTCAGAACATTCCATCCCAAAGCAACGGAATACACATTCTTCTCTAGTGCCCATGGAACATTCTCCAGAATTGATCACATCCTAGGTCACAAATCAGGTCTCAATCGGTACCAAAAGATTGGGATCATTCCCTGCATATTTTCAGACCACAATGCTTTGAAACTAGAACTCAACCACAAGAGGAAAGTCGGAAAGAACTCAAATACATGGAGGCTAAAGAGCATCCTACTAAAGAATGAATGGGTCAACCAAGAAATTAAAGAAGAATTAAAAAAATTCATGGAAACCAATGAAAATGAAAACACAACTGTTCAAAATCTTTGGGATACAGCAAAGGCAGTCCTGAGAGGAAAGTATATAGCAATACAAGCCTTTCTCAAGAAACAAGAAAGGTCTCAAATACACAACCTAACCCTACACCTAAAGGAGCTGGAGAAAGAACAGCAAAGAAAGCCTAAACCCAGCAGGAGAAGAGAAATCATAAAGATCAGAGCAGAAATCAATGAACTAGAAACCAAAAGAACAGTAGAACAGATCAACGAAACTAGGAGCTGGTTCTTTGAAAGAATTAACAAGATTGATAAACCCCTGGCCAGACTGATCCAAAAGAAAAGAGAAAGGACCCAAATCAACAAAATCATGAATGAAAGAGGAGAGATCACAAGCAACACCAAAGAAATACAAACAATTATAAGAACATATTATGAGCAACTCTATGCCAGCAAATTAGATAACCTGGAAGAAATGGGTGCATTCCTAGAGATGTATCAACTACCAAAATTGAACCAGGAAGAAATAGAAAACCTGAACAGACCTATAACCACTAAGGAAATTGAAACAGTCATCAAAAATCTCCCAAGAAACAAAAGCCCAGGGCCAGATGGCTTCCCAGGGGAATTCTATCAGACCTTTCAAGAAGAATTAATACCTATTCTCCTGAAACTGTTCCAAAAAATAGAAATGGAAGGGAAACTTCCAAACTCATTTTATGAGGCCAGCATTACCTTGATCCCAAAACCAGACAAAGATCCCATCAAAAAAGAGAATTACAGACCAATATCCTTGATGAACATGGATGCAAAAATTCTCACCAAAATACTAGCCAATAGGATCCAACAGTACATTAAAAGGATTATTCACCACGACCAAGTGGGATTTATTCCTGGGCTGCAAGGCTGGTTCAACATCCGCAAATCAATCAACGTGATACAATACATTAACAAAAGAAAGAACAAGAATCATATGATCCTCTCAATAGATGCAGAAAAAGCATTTGACAAAATACAACATCCTTTCTTGATCAAAGCTCTTCAGAGTATAGGGATAGAGGGTACATACCTCAATATCATAAAAGCCATCTATGAAAAACCTACAGCGAATATCATTCTCAATGGGGAAAGGCTGAGAGCTTTTCCCCTAAGGTCAGGAACGCGGCAGGGATGTCCACTCTCACCACTGCTATTCAACATAGTATTAGAAGTCCTAGCCACAGCAATCAGACAACAAAAAGAAATCAAAGGCATCCAAATCGGCAAAGAGGAAGTCAAACTCTCACTCTTTGCAGATGATATGATACTGTATGTGGAAAACCCAAAAGACTCCACCCCAAAACTGCTAGAACTCATACAGGAATTCAGTAAAGTAGCAGGATATAAAATCAATGCACAGAAATCAGTGGCATTCCTATACACCAACAACAAGACAGAAGAGAGACAAATCAAGGAGTCGATCCCATTTACAATTGCACCCAAAACCATTAGATACCTAGGAATAAATCTAACCAAAGAGGCAAAGGATCTGTACACAGAAAACTATAAAATACTCATGAAAGAAATTGAAGAAGACACAAAGAAATGGAAAAACGTTCCATGCTCATGGATTGGGAGAATCAACATTGTGAAGATGTCAATGCTACCTAGAGCAATCTACACATTCAATGCAATCCCCATCAAAATACCATCCACTTTTTTCAAAGAAATGGAACAAATAATCCTAAAATTTGTATGGAACCAGAAGAGACCCAGAATAGCCAGAGGAATACTGAAAAAGAAAAGCAAAGCTGGCGGCATCACAATTCCGGACTTCCAGCTCTATTACAAAGCTGTCATCATCAAGACAGTATGGTACTGGCACAAAAACAGACACATAGATCAATGGAACAGAATCGAGAGCCCAGAAATGGACCCTCAACTCTATGGTCAACTTATTTTTGACAAAGCAGGAAAGAATGTCCAATGGCAAAAAGACAGTCTCTTCAACAAATGGTGTTGGGAAAATTGGACAGCCACATGCAGAAGAATGAAACTGGACCATTTCCTTACACCACACACAAAAATAGACTCCAAATGGTTGAAAGACCTAAACGTGAGACAGGAGTCCATCCAAATCCTAAAGGAGAACACAGGTAGCAACCTTTTCGACCTTAGCCGCAGCAACTTCTTCCTAGAAACATCGCCAAAGGCACGGGAAGCCAGGGCAAAAATGAACTATTGGGATTTCATCAAGATAAAAAGCTTCTGCACAGCAAAAGAAACAGTCCACAAAACCAAAAGACAACCGACAGAATGGGAGAAAATATTTGCAAATGACATATCAGATAAAGGGCTAATATCCAAAATCTATAAAGAACTTATCAAACTCAACACCCAAAGAACAAATAATCCAATCAAGAAATGGGCAGAAGACATGAACAGACATTTCTCCAAAGAAGACATCCAAATGGCCAACAGGCACATGAAAAAGTGCTCAACATCGCTTGGCATCAGGGAAATCCAAATCAAAACCTCAATGAGATACCACCTCACACCCGTCAGAATGGCTAAAATTAACAAGTCAGGGAACGACAGATGTTGGCGGGGATGTGGAGAAAGGGGAACCCTCCTACACTGTTGGTGGGAATGCAAGCTGGTGCAACCCCTCTGGAAAACAGTATGGAGGTTCCTCAAACAGTTGAAATTAGAGCTGCCGTTCGATCCAGCAATTGCACTACTGGGTATTTACCACAAAGATACAAATGTAGGGACCCGAAGGGGTACGTGTACCCCAATGTTTATAGCAGCAATGTCCACCATAGCCAAACTGTGGAAAGAGCCAAGATGCCCATCGACAGATGAATGGATAAAGAAGATGTGGTATATATACACAATGGAATATTATGCAGCCATCAAAAGGAATGAGATCTTGCCATTTGCAACGACGTGGATGGAACTGGAGGGTGTTATGCTGAGTGAAATAAGTCAATCAGAGAAAGACATGTATCACATGACCTCACTGATATGAGGAATTCTTAATCTCAGGAAAGAAACTGAGTGTTACTGGAGTGGTTGGGGGTGGGAGGGATGGGGTGGCTGGGTGATAGACATTGGGGAGGGTATGTGCCACGGTGAGCGCTGTGAATTGTGCAAGACTGTTGAATCACAGATCTGTACTTCTGAAACAAATAACGCAACATATTTTAAGAAAAAAGAAAAAGAAGATAACAGGAGAGGAAGAAAAGGGGAGTATGTCAGAGGGGGAAACGAACCATGAGAGATGATGGACTCTGAAAAACAAACTGAGGGTTTTAGAGGGGAGGGGGGTGGGGGGATGGGTTAGCCTGGTGATGGGTATTGAGGAGGGCACGTTCTGCATGGAGCACTGGGTGTTATGAACAAACAATGAATCATGGAACACTGCACCAAAAACTAATGATGTAATATATGGTGATTAACATAACAATAAAAAATTAAAAAAAAAAACAAAAAAAAAAAAAAAAAAAAAAAAAAGAAAACATAGGGAGATGTTAGCCAAAGGGTAAAATGTTTCAGTTATTCAGGATGAACAAGTTCTGGAGATCTAGTTTCAACGTGGTGACTATAGTTATAATACTGTAGTGTATGTTTGAAATTTGTAAAAGGGTAGATCTTAAGTGTCTTCACAGCACACAAAGGTAACTATTTGAAGTGATAGAGATATTAATTAGGTTAATTGTGGTATTCATTTCACAATGGATACATATATCAAAACATCATGTTGTACACCTTAAATATGTGCAATTTTTATTTGTCAACTCTACTTCAATGAAGCTGGAAAAAATGAGCTCCTAAGAGGGGGAAAAAATAAAACCAGAGTCCTCACCTTAGGATAAAGCAGGTGTATAGAGTTGTCCTGGGGAACTGTACATACTCCAGGTGCAGTTCAACATTTAGAGAGTATGCCACATCAGTAATCACAAGAAAGCTTCTCCAGAATTAATCACCTTTTGAAAAATATTTTGACCTATAAAAGGCTCTGCATAAATATGTGATTATCTTTCTAGGTATAGAGAAGGTGGTAAGAGGTCAGGAATGAATGAGAGTTGGCTCTGAGTTATTTAGGGGAAACCCTTGGCTCTATTTCACCACAGCTTTTCAGAAGGCAACTGAGATCAATTTGATGGGGCATGCTCTATGTAATTGAGTATTCAGCTTTTCCCATAATTTTAATTATTATTTTTTTTCCAGGATGAAGATTGGTAACTCCATTAACTTATCTGACCAGTAAAACTCAGTGTCATTAGAAAAGTGGGCACTATTGGTTTAAACATTGTAAACCAAATTTACATAATTTTCAGTCATTCTACATTCCATGTACAAAGAAAAGAGCAGGTAATGAAGAATCAAAATGACATGGTTTGAGTCTGAGCTCTGCCATGTCATAGATGCTTAGCTTCTTATTGCATCAAACTTAACCTCTCTGAGCCTTTGTTTACAAATGTCTGAGATGGGAATGGAAACATATCTTGCATGGCTATTATGAGGATTGTATGACTCACTGTGGATAAGAATATAACACAATATCTGTCACAGAGTCCTGTTTGGGTAGTAAATGTTAGCTCCCTTAGCTACAGTGTGAAATAAACATGAATTAGTAAATTAATGTATAGATTCTACACTCAAGCATCGATTAGGTGATTGATTGATTATTGACTGATTCCTTCATGCATTCATTTTTGATTGATTCATTTAGTCATATAACAACCATTTGCTGGTCATCTGCTATATGGGAAACAAACTAGGTTTTTGGGAAATACTGTCTCATGAAATGTTATATACATCATCTGGAAGAATGTATGAGAAATTAAATCACTACTCAAGTGACAGCAATATTTTCGATAAGCATTCCCAGAGGTGAAAATTTGTATATATTAACAACAGTAGGGGGGGAACAAGATATATTAGCATTTATATGTGGTTGTACAGGCAGAACAAGCTAGGGCAAAGAATGGGGAAGCAGACCCAAGAATTCTATATTCTCTCCATGTCAGACCACAAACCAATCCCTAGGATTATATCTTTTCATTTATTCTGGTCATTCAGTCATTTTTCCATTCTTCAATCTGCCTATTTTTATTTTCATCTCTCTCTCTCTATCCACCAACTCATCAATTCATCCATCAAATACTTATTAAACCTCTATTAAGTTCAAGGCACTAAGAATAGGTCCATTTCCTCGAAGACTTCACTACCTACTTGCAGAATGAGCATGACACAGATGATTAAAGAGCTTTGGGCTAGTTTGTTTTAGTAACATTTCATATAGGTTGGTGGCTATGAACTCAAGGATAAAGACCTAAACTGAATCGTAGTTTTTCTACACAGTGAACTTAAGCAAGTTAAGTAACATTTCTTAGCCACCATTTATTTAGCTGTAAACTTGTGATTGTAATAATGCATATTTCATATTTGTACAGATTAAATGAGATAATACATGAGAAGCTTTATTCAATATTTGAAATGTCATCATGATGTTAGATGATGTGGAGGAACTAATTTGATTTTGGTGTGGAGATGTCAGAGACATTCTCCAGAATGGACCTATAGGACAGTGCCTTAGAAGGCAGTCAGATTTTCCAGGTAGCAAACCAAGGCATAGGAGGAGATGGTTTGCAGGCAGATAGAATAGCATTTGCAAAGGCATTGTGGGGATTAGAGGCTTGGGTGTGAAAATCTGTTGCCACTTTGTCCCTTCATTTTTCAAAGCCATTTATGGAGCAGCAAGGATCTAAAATAAAAGAAAGCACAGTTCAAGGAGTGAGAGCTTAGAAATGGGTACTTAGAGTTCTCTGGCTGAGTCTAGGGGGTCTTTAGGAGTTTCACAGGTTTAAGAGCTAACTTATATAAATAAATGGCCATTATTATTAAAAGGGGAATAAACTTTTATTTCAAGCAATGAGTTCTCTGATTTGTTAAATTGAATAAGAAAATACTACATCTCATTAGAAGTTTTAGTAGGTTTAAATTCTTTTAATTTTATGCCCAAGCATGTCTGTACATTTTTTTTTCCAAATATCTGATTAAACATAAGGTTTCTGATATTTAGGGCACTGAAAAAAAAAGGGAAAAAGAAAGGAAAAAGTAAGATCTTCTCTGTGGGACATAGTTGATGAAATATATTGTGTACAGGCAAGCAGAATATATCATTTGCTATTAGAATAAGCTCATTTGATGGATCATAAAATATATTTAAAATGTGCTTAAGAAAGAAGAATGACATCAACCACTTGTAAGTCCCTTGAGAGCAAATATCTAATCCTGAATATTTACCACCAAATCTCTACCATAAGGCGAAGTCTATAAATACTCGCTGAGTGCTTAACCGTTCTGTTAAATTAAGATTTTAGAGCATGGGAATATATTTGATTTTTATAGTGACTGCAAATGTAATAGAAATTTATGAAGTTATATTTTATAATTATAAGTTTTCTTACTTTCAAGGATATTAACAGTGGTTCATGGTCACAGAACCCAATATGGAGAACAATGCAAGTTAATCCTATATGGTATCAGACTTACTAGTTCTTTTGATTCCTTGCAGATTTATTTATATATTTTCATTTAGCAAATACTTGCATTTCTACTCTGCATCAGGCAACACATTAGGCATGAATAAAACAAATGAAGACATGGGCCCAAATTGCTCAGCAAAGATATAAAACAGGAATAGCAGAAAACTATATTACCAAGTGGAAAGTGGTAAGTGCTATAACGGGTCCAGATAAAATACTATGCAGTTCATTTATTTCTTGAACAGAAGTATTCTCCACTCTTTTAGAACTCATAGACCCTCAACTTTAAGATGGGAGAAAATAAGATCTAAAGGAATGTAGTCATGCTAGTTAATCAGCCTCCGGTTATAGGCAGTCAAATTGGTTAGCTCATTTAACACTGAGAACCTTCTATGTGCTGGCTGTCTTTCAAATCACTTTACATAGGTTGACACAACCAATCTATGAAGTAGATACTTTGATGATTCCCATTTATAGATCAGGACACTGAGGCACAGGGAAGTTGATAATTTATACAAGGTCTCTCAGGAAGTAAAAGGTAAAACCAGGATTTGAACCTAGCTGGACTGGTTCCAGAACCAACATTCTTACTTATTATGTCGCATGGACTATCACCAAAAAAGCCACATTTCCCATGCCGACAGACAATTTCTATTCAATGTGGAAATGCCATCTTAGCTACAAGTACAGGTGCCATAGAAGCTCAAAGAAGGAAAACGTGATCCAGAGTGTAAGAGAGAAGGTAAGATTACACCTAAGTTAGCCTCCAGGGATAAGTAGGAGTGGAAGAAGAGAAGAACAAAGGAAAGCGTGTGCCCACAGTGAGGCAATCGCATTAATAGCTAGGACTGTTAAAGAAATCTTTAGGAAGCAAAAAACATAGCACATTCACCCACTCAAATCTTAAAAATTACGTTCCTTATAACCCCGCAGTTGGAGGATTTGCAGCTGGGCAAAATTAGAAGGAAGAGAGACCGTTGTGATATGTGAATATGCAGAGGACCTTATGAATAGTTTTTCTATGTCTGTCAAAATAAATGAATAACAACAGCATACCAAATGAAGACTGTAGTAATGACATGTTTAAGTCTACGTAATAATAATAAATGAATAATTGACACTCATTTACTTGTCACTTGCTAGAAAAATTTCAAGATCTCTCTTGCTCTCTCTTTCACCCAACTCAGTTCTCTCCAGCCTAGAGAATTCAGGAATGTTGTTCAAAACTCTAGGTTTAATTTTCCACTGCTTTCTTTATCTTTAGGACTTCATTGAAAAACCGTGCTCCTACTCTCTTAATTTTGCCTCATATCCCTATTTCCAATCTTTTATTTTCTTTCTCTTTTAAAATTGTCTGCAAAAATAGGAATGATTGAGTGGCTTTTTCCTGGAATAAAAATACTTGGTTACTAAGGCTCTATTTAGAAGACAGTGCACTGGAGTATCTGGGAAGCTTAGTCAGTTGAGTGCCTGACTGACTGTTTTGGCTCAGATCCTGGTCTTCCAGGCATGGGAACAAGCCCCTGTCAGGCTCTGTGTTCATTGTGGAGTCTGATTCAGATTCTTTCTCGTGCTCTTGCTCTTTCTCAAATAAATAAATAATAAATAAATAAATAAATAAATAAATAAATAAATAAATAAATAAAATCTTTTTTTTAAAAAAAGAAGACAATGCATTTATGCTCCCAGTACAAATGAAGAAACTACTAAATGGAGAGGAAATAATACTGCAGATTGGAGTTGCAAAACCATGCTAAGTGAAAGTATAGAAAACAATGCTAGAAAAAAGATACAGAACTTAAACTCCTAGCTTTACTACTTACCAGCTATAACTGGTAAAACCATCCTCTCTGAACATCAGTTCTCATCGGTAGAAATATGTAGAAAATGTAGAAAATAATAGAAATGTAGAAAATAATAATACTTCTCACACAAGATTGTGTTCAGTTTTAAAGTTATAAGTCACATAAAAGGCTTAGACAAGTGCCTGCCACATTAAAACTGGTTGCAAAATGTTACTCTGGATAGCTGGAGGAAGCCAGATCATGGTAGATCTTATACAACTTGCTAAGAATTTCTTTTTTTTTTAATTTCTAGCATTTACTTCTTGGAGTACATTCAGGTTTCCTTGTTTTCTTTTGTTTTTGTTTGTTTGTTTTGTACGTTTGTTTGTTGTTTTTTATTTACTTATTTTTCATTATTAGGTTATGTTAATCACCATACATTACATCATTAGTTTTTGATGTAGTGTTCCATGATTCATTGTTTGAATATACCACACAGTGCTCCATGCAGTATGTGCCCTCTTTAATAACCGTCACCAGGCTAACTCATCCTCCGACCCCCCTCCCCTCTAGAACCCTCAGTTTGTTTCTCAGAGTACATAGTCTCTCATGGTTTGTCTCCCCCTCCAATTTCCCCCTCTTCATTCTTTCCTTCCTGCTATCTTCTTCTTCTTCTTCTTCTTCTTCTTCTTCTTCTTCTTCTTCTTCTTCTTCTTCTTCTTCTTCTTTTCTTCTTCTTCTTTTCTCTTCTTCTTCTTCTTCTTTTCTTCTTCTTTTTCTTTTTTAACATGTAATGTATGATTTGTTTCAGAGGTACAGGTCTATGATTCAACAGTCTTACACAATTAACAGCGCTCACCATAGCACCTACCATACCCAACGTCTATCACCCAGCCACCCAATCCCTCCCATCCCCCACCACTCCAGGAATCCTCAGTTTGTTTCCTGAGATGAAGAAGTCCTCATATCAGTGAGGTCATATGATACATGTCTTTCTCTGATTGACTTATTTCGCCCAGCATCATACCCTCCAATTCCATCCACATCATTGCAAATGGAAAGATTTCATTCCTTTTGATGGCTGCATATTACATTGTATATATATATATACACCAATCTTCTTTAACCATTCATCTGTCGATGGACATCTTGGCTCTTTCCATAGTTTGGCTATTGTGGACATTGCTGCTATAAACATCAGGGTGCATGTACCCCTTCGGAGCCCTACATTTGTATCTTTGGGGTAAATACCCAGTAGCGCAATTGCTGGGTCATAGGGTAGCTCTATTTTCAACTTTTTGAGGAACTTCCATACTGTTTTCCAGAGTGGCTGCACCAGTTTGCATTCCCACCAACAGTGTAGGAGGGTTCCCCTTTCTCTGCATCCCCGCCAGCATCTGTCATTTCCTAACTTGTTAATTTTAGCCATTCTGACTGGTGTGAGGTGGTATCTCATTGAGGTTTTGATTTGGATTTCCCTGATGCCGAGCAATGTTGAGCACTTTTTCATGTGTCTGTTGGCCATTTGGTGTTTTCTTTGGAAAATTGACTATTCATGTCTTCTGCCCATTTCTTGATTGGATCATTTGTTCTGTGGCTGTTAAGTTTGATAAGTTTTTTATAGATTTTGGATACTAGCCCTTTATCTGATATGTTATTTGCAAATATCTTCTTCCATTCTGTTGGTTATCTTTTGGTTTTGTTGACTGTTTCTTTTGCAGTGCAAAAGCTTTTAATCTTCATGAAGTCCCAATAGTTCATTTTTGCCCTTGCTTCCCTTGCCTTTGGCGATCTTTCTAGGAAGAAGTTGCTGCGGCTGAGGTCGAAGAGCTTGCTGCCTGTGTTCTCCTTAAGGATTTTGATGGACTCCTGTCTCACATTTAGGTCTTTCAACCATTTGGAGTCTATTTTTGTGTGTGGTGTAAGGAAATGGTCCAGTTTCATTCTTCTGCATGTGGCTGTCCAATTTTCACAATACCATTTGTTGAAGAGACTGTCTTTTTTCCATTGGACATTCTTTCCTACTTTGTCGAAGATTAGTGGACCATAGAGTTGAGGGTCCATTTCTGGGCTCTCGATTCTGTTCCATTGATCTATGTGTCTGTTTTTGTGCCAGTACCATACTGTCTTGATGATGACAGCTTTGTAATAGAGCTGGAAGTCCGGAATTGTGATGCAGCCAGCTTTGCTTTTCATTTTCAACATTCCTTTGGCTATTCGGGGTCTTTTCTGCTTCCATACAAATTTTAGGATTATTTGTTCCAATTCTTTGAAAAAAATGGATGGTATTTTGATGGGGATTGCATTAAAGGTGTAGATTGCTCTAGGTAGCATTGACATCTTCACAATATTTGTTTTCTAATCCATGAGCATGGAATGTTTTTCCATTCCTTTGTCTTCCTCAATTTCTTTCATGAGTATTTTATAGTGTTCTCAGTACAGATTCTTTTCCTCTTTGGTTACATTTATTCCTAGGTATCTTATGGTTTTGGGTGCAATTGTAAATGGGATCAACTCCTTAATTTCTCTTTCTTCTGTCTTGGTGGTGGTGTATAGGAATGCCACTGATTTCTGTGCATGGATTTTATATCCTGCCATTTCACTGAATTCCTGTATGAGCTCTAGCAGTTTTGGGGTGGAGTCTTTTGGGTTTTCCACATAAAGTATCATATCATCTACAAACAGTGAGAGTTTGACTTCTTCCTTGCCGGTTTGGGTGCCTTTGATTTCTTTTTTGTTTTCAGATTGCTGTGTCTAGGACTTCTAATATTATGTTGAATAATATTCAATATATATTTATTGACCACTGTTGAATAGCAGTGGTCATAGTGGACATCCAGTGCTGTGTTCCTGACCTTAGGGGAAAAGCTTTCAGTTTTTCCCCATTGAGAATGATATTCGCTGTGTGTTTTTCATAGATGACTTCTATGATATTGAGGTATGGACCCTCTATCCCTATACTCTGAAGAGCTTTGATCAAGAAAGGATGCTGTACTTGGTCAAATGCTTTTTCTGCATCTATGAGAGAATCATAGCGTTCTTGCTCTTTCTTTTATTAATGCGTTGTATCACACTGATTGATTTGCGGATGTTGACCCAAACTTACAGCCCAGGGACAAATTCCATTTGGTCATGATGAATAATCCTTTTAATGTACTGTTGGATCTTATTGGCTAGTATTTTGGTGAGAATTTTTGCATCCATGTTCATCAAGGATATTGGTCTGTAATTCTCCTTTTTGATGGGGTCTTTGTCTGGTTTGGGGATCAAGGTAATGGTGGCCTCATAAAACCAGTTTGGAAGATTTCCTTCCATTTCTATTTTTTGGGAACAGTTTCAGAAGAATAGGTATTAATTCTTCTTGAAATGTTTGGTAGAATTCCCCTGGGAAGCCATCTGGCCCTGGGCTTTTGTTTCTTGGGAGACTTTTGATGACAGCTTCAATTTCCTTACTGGTTATAGGTCTATTCAGGTTTTCTATTTCTTCCTGGTTCAGTTTTGGTAGTTGATACATCTCTAGGAAAGCATCCATTTCTTCCAGATTATCTAATTTGCTGGCATACAGTTGCTCATAATATGTTCTTATAATTGTTTGTATTTTTTTGGTGTTGGTTGTGATCTCTCCTCTTTCATTCATGATTTTATTTATTTGGGTCCTTTCTCTTTTCTTTTTGATAAGTCTGGGAAGGGGGTTATCAATCTTGTTAATTCTTTCAAAGAACCAGCTCCTAGTTTTGTTGATCTGTTCTATTGTTCTTTTGGTTTCTATTTCATTGATTTCTGCTCTGATCATTGTTATTTCTCTTCTCCTGCTGGGTTTAGGCCTTATTTGCTGTTCTTTCTCCAGCTCCTTTAGGTGTAGGGTTAGGTTGTATATTTGAGACCTTTCTTGTATCTTGAGAAAGGCTTGTATTGTTATATACTTTCCTCTTAAGACTGCCTTTGCTGCATCCCAAAGATTTTGAACCATTGTGTTTCCATTTTCATTTGTTTCCATGAATTTTTTTAATTCTTCTTTAATTTCCTAGTTGACCCATTCATTTTTCAGTAGTATGCTCATTAGCCTCCATGTATTTGAGTTCTTTCCAACTTTCCTCTTGTAATTGAGTTCTAGTTTCAAAGCATTGTGGTCTGAAAATATGCAGGGAATGATCCCAATCTTTTGGTATCAGTTGAGACCTGATTTGTGACCTAGGATGTGATCTATTCTGGAGAATGTTCCATGGACACTAGAGAAGAATGTGTATTCTGTTGCTTTGGAATGGAATGTTCTGAATATATCTGTGAAGTCCATTTGGTCCAGTGTTTCATTTAGAGTCTTTATCTCCTTGTTGATCTTTTGCTTAAATGATCTGTCCATTTCAGTGAGGGTGGTGTTAAAAGTTCTTCACTATTATTGTATTGTTGTTGATGTGTTTCTTTGCTTTTGTTATTAACTAGCTTATATAATTGGCTGCTCCCATGTTAGGGGCATAGATATTTACAATTGTTAGATCTTCTTGTTGGATACTCTTTAAGTATGATATAGTGTCCTTCCTCATCTCTTATTACAGTCTTTGTTTTAAAATCTAGTTTGTCTAATATAAGGATTGCCACCCCAGCTTTCCTTTGCTGTCCATTAGCATGGTAAATGGTTTTCCACCCCCTCACTTTCAATCTGGGGGTGTCTTTATGTCTATAATGAGTCTCATGCAGACAGCATATAGATGGGTCTTGTTTTTTCTTTATCCATTCTGATAGCCTGTGTCTTTTGATTGGGGCATTTAGGCCATTTACATTCAGGGTAATTATTGAAAGATATGAACTTAGGGCCATTGTATTGCATGGAAGGGAACTGTTACTGTATATTGTCTGTGTTCCTTTCTGGTCTCTTACTTTTAGGCTCTCTCTTTGCTTAGGGTACCCTTTTCATAATTTCTTGTAGGGCTGGTTTCATGTTTGCAAATTCCTTTAGTTTTTGTCCTGGAAGCTCTTTATCTCTCCTTCTATTTTCAATGACAGCCTGGCTGGATATAGTGTTCTTGGCTGCATATTTTTCTCATTTAGTGCTCTGAATATACCATGCTGTCCTTTCTGGTCTGCCAGGTCTCTGTGGATAGGTCTGTTGACAATCTAATGTTTCTTCCATTGTAGGTTGCAGATCTTTTCTCCTGAGCTGCTTTCAGGATTGTCTCTCTGTCTCTGAGACTCGTAGGTTTTACTATAGATGTCAGGGTGTTGATCTATTTTTATTGATTTTGAGGGTGGGTTCTCTGTGCCTCCTGGATTTTGATGCCTGTTTCCTTCCCCACATTAGGGAAGTTCTCTGCTATAATATGCTCCAATATACTCTCTGCCCCCCTCTCTCTTTCTTCTTCTTCTGGGATCCCAATAATTCTAATGTTGTTTCATCTTATGGTATCACTTATCTCTCGAATTCTGACCTCGTGATCCAGTAGTTGTTTTATCTCTCTTTTTCTCAGCTTCTTTATTTTCCATCATTTGGTCTTCTATATCACGAATTCTGTCTTCTGCCTCATTTATCCCAGCAGTTAGAACCTTCATTTTTGATCACACCTCATTAATAGCCTTTTTGATTTTGACTTGGTTAGATTTTAGTTCTTTTATTTCTCTAGAAGGGGTTTCTCTAATATCTTCCATGCTTTTTTCAAGCCCAGCTAGTATCTTTAAAATCATCATTCTGAACTCTAGTTCCGACATCTTACTAATGTCCATATTGATTAGGTCCCTGGCAGTTGGTACAGCCTCTTGTTCTTTTTTTTTTTTTTTGAGGTGATTTTTTCCATCTTGTTATTTTGTCCAGAGGAGAATAGATGAATGAGAGAACAAAATGCTAACAGGGTAACAACGTCCCCAGAAAATATACACTAAACAAATCAGAAAAGACCTGAAACCAGGGGAAAAGAAAGGGAAAGAAAGGAAAAAGAAAAAAAAAATAGAAAAGAAAAAGATAAAAACAAAAAGAAAAAACAAAACATAATGTGATCAAATATGATTAGGCTGGTGCATAGATCAGTGCCACACACTAGATTTTGGGTGTATTTTGGTCTGTTAGAAGAAAGTGTCTCCCAAAATTTTAAAGAAAGAAAAACTTATATATGTACAAAAATAAGGGTTAATATGATGAAGGTATGGAATATGACTGTAAAGATGAAAATTATTGATAAGATAGAAGTTGTTTGAAAAAAGAAAAAAGAGGATTTAAAAAAAAAGGAGAGAATGTGATCAGGCAGGAGACTAGAACAAAGCCATACACTAGAGATTTAGGGTATATTTTGATCTGTTAGAAGAAATTGTATTCCAAAATTTTAAAGAGAGAACAACTTATATATATATATATATACCAACAATAAGGTTAACTACTATGAAGGGATAGAATATGACTCTAAAAATGAAAAATAAAAAAGACTTTTAAAAAAAAGATTGATAAGATTTTGGTTGAAAAAGGGAAAAAGAAAAATTCAAAAAAAAAGAAAAAGAAATTTAAAAAAACTTAACTTTGAAAGACTGAAGAATCATGGTAAAAAAGCCATGAATTCTATGTGTAGTATTCCCCTAGCACTGGAGTTCTGCCTTTCTCATTGATCAGTAAACTTGGTCTTGCCTGGCTGTTCTTGCCGATCTTCTGGGGGAGGGATCTGTTGCTGTGGTTCGCAAATGTCTTTGCCAGAGGCAGAATTGCCCCGCCCTTGCTGGGTCTGGGCTAAGTAATCTGCTCGGGTTTGCTCTTGGGAGCTTTTGTTCCCTGCAAGCTTTCCGTACAGCTTTGGAGGACAAGAGTGAAAACGGCGGCCTCCCAGTCTCCACCCCAGAGGAGCAAAGAACTCAGGGCCCCACTCCTCAGTGAGCCCCCAGAGAAAAGCAGTCACTCCCATCTCCCTCGTCTTTGACCGTGCTCCATGCTCACCCAGCCAGTGACCGAGCATTTCTATCTCTGGCACATGACCCTGTTTGGAGTCTCCAAACCCAACAGATCCCCGTGGTGCACTCCCACACCGCTCCTCCCAGGGGAGGAAGGGGAGTCTTCCTGGACCTGCCGCTTGTTGTGTCCCTGCTGGAAGAGCAGTGGCCCGACTGTGCCACGGATCATGGTTTCGGGCAACCCCGAGCTGAGACCCCACTCCGGTTCCGTCTCTGCAGCTGGCGTCCCCCCTCCAATACCTGGGAGCTCTGCTGCACTCAGACACCCCCAGTCTTTCTGTGACCCCGAGGGTCCTGAGACCACACTGTCCCAGTGAGTGTTCCACCCCTTGCTTAGCCACTGGAGCGACATCCCTCAGCAGAGCCAACTTTGTGCTCTGCTGCTCTAGCACTTGCCCGTAGCGGCTGACAGAGGCCCCCCTCCCCTGCCGTCTATCTTTCTGAATGTCACCTCGGATTCACTTCTCCACACGTCCTACCTTCCAGAAAGTGGTTGCTTTTCTGTTTGGAGAGTTGCTGCTATTCTTTTCTTCGATCTCCTGTTGAGTTCGTAAGTGTTCAGAATGGTTTGATCCCTATCTAGTTGAATTCCTGGGACCAGACGAAATTTAGGTCTCCTACTCCTCTGCCATCTTGCTCCTCTAGTGTCTACAACTTGCTAAGAATTTTAAATTTATTCTGTGAGATGCATGAGCTACAGGATTGCAGCAGTTGAGAGATATGAGCTACCATCAGCTTTCTTCTACCAAAGCATATGCTGCCTAAGTCCCCACAAGTATTAGACTATGACCAAACCTCAGAGAGATGATAAAACTTCCCTTCCATGCAATAAATTTTATGAGTCTTAACTATGTCCCTAAATATTCTACTAAAGAAGACTACTCTGCTTTCTTCCACAGTTTCCATGGAGAAGTATTCATTTTTGCCTGGTAATTATGAAAATTAATTATTATCAGTACTATATTTGTGACTAGCATATTTGCCATATACTGTTATATGATTTATGCACAATTATCTCCAGTTTCACAGTAATTATTATCTCCATCTACAGATGAAGAAATTGAGACTTACAGAGGTAAAATAACTTGCCAAGTTCTCAAAATTAGTAAGTGGGAAAAATGGTCTTTGAAAGTAGGTCTCTCTGGTCTTTTCTTCATTATATCACACAGATACTAGAAATCTCATTTTTGTTTCACTTGGTTAAGGAAAAACTGTCACAGGACAAAGGACTTTTGGTGCCATTTGAGAGTAAATATATTTTAGAGAGAATTCAGAAAAAAGATAAATATTGCAATTATCCATCCTTTGTCAGCATACCATATGTATTTGTGATTGTCTTAGGAGGTAAGGATGTAAAATTGAATTAGTCATGACCCTTGCCCTTAAGAAACAGTTTAGTTGGGGGTGGCAGGATCACATACTCTCACTAAACTATTTGTGTTAATCAAGATAGGCTAACTACTATTACAAATTACTCCTCAAACCCCAATGACACAATGAAATAAAAATTTATGAGTCAAATCACAATAAGTGCCCAGCCTTCTTCTGTCTTGTGGCTTCACTGTTATGTAGATCCCTAGACTCATCTCCATTCACCCACTGAATGAAAAAGAACAAAGATTTTATATGGGGCCTAGACATGGTCAATATCACTTCTGTTCATATTACATTGGCCAGAATGTCTCATGACCATATCTAACTGCAAGGGTAGCTGGGAAATACAATCTAGCTATGTGGCCAGGATGAAGTGGACATGAGTATTGGTTAGCACCAGTAATCTCTATCACATCCTTCTGTAGTCTATAAGAATAGTCTGTAATAATGATAGTTAAAAATGGTTGTTAGTTGACCAAAATAGAGGAAATAAAGGTAACTAGACAAAGGAAGCATTCATTCATTCATTCATTTAGCAAATAGGTAATTTTGTAGATACCAGGATTGCATGACTGAACAAGATAGGGTCAACAGTTCTGGGATTGGTATTCTGGCAGAAGGGGATACTATATAAACAAATAAGCAAGAAAATATCAGTGGGAGATACATGTTAAGGAAATAAAACAGAGTGATGTGATAGAATGTCTGAAGGGCTACATTAGACTGGGTGGTTGGGGAGAAACATATGCAAAGATGGAAGTGAAGCATAAGATGAGAGCAGGTTCA
The DNA here is from genome assembly GCF_009762305.2 of Zalophus californianus. Taxonomy (NCBI): domain Eukaryota; kingdom Metazoa; phylum Chordata; class Mammalia; order Carnivora; family Otariidae; genus Zalophus; species Zalophus californianus. The sequence continues at coordinate 51,738,979 of NC_045605.1, forward strand.
GAGGATTTGGTTGTGACTGGAGTGTAGTATGTGGGACTTAGAGAGGGGTAAGAGGACACGTGATTGCATAGGTAGGTTAGGACCAGATATTAAAGGGGCTTGCATGACAGGTTAAAGTTTAGTTTTTGTTTTTGTTTTAATTTATCCTCTGGTCAACAAGAATCCATTGCTCTAGGGAGCAACATAAGCAGAGTTTGAACAGCATTGATAATTTTAAAGCAATTGGATTGGAGGAGTTAAGATTAGAAGGAGGAAGGCCAAGCTAGTAAATAAGAAGTGCTGAAATGCTTTGCTAAGGAAGAAGTAGTGTAGGTCCTAGAAGAGGCAGTAAATTGCAGAGACATTTCTGGGATAAAATGGGTAGGACTTGTTGACCAGCAATCTGAGTGATGAAGAAGACTGAGAAATCAATACCTCTTAGATTTCTAGTTTGAACAACTACTGCTCTTATTAACTAGATAAGCAATGCATAGGGTTGGAGGGAAGCTGGTGGGGGTGCAACAGAGGAAATGTGTTTACCATTCACTCTTATCATTTCTTATCTATTTTACATAGGGGTTGAAAATTCTTGAGAGCATTGCAGCCAAGAATCCATGCCCAGTTTTTATTTAGGTATTCTATCTAGTAACTTCTAGTACTTTTGCCATTCTATCGTGTCCTGGAGAAAGTGATGGGGCAGAAGTAATTGTTCAGTATTTACTGTGTGCTTTGTATATTTTGCATACAATCTCTCATTTTGCCCTCGTAATAAACTTGTGAAGTTGGTGATATGTCCTTTTTTTTTAAGAAATGGGGAAGCTGAGGGGTGCCTGAATGGCTCAGTCAGTTAAATGTCCAACTCTTGGTTTTGGTTCAGGTCATGATCTCAGGGTTGTGAGATCAAGCCCAGCATCTAAAATTCTCCTGCCTCTACCTCTGCCCCTCCCTGTCAAAAAAAAAAAAAGAAAGGAAAAAAAATGAAGTGGGGAAACTGAGGCCCAGAGAAACCCTTGCTCTAAATCCCACAGTAAGGGACAAAATGAGATCTGAACATAGGTCAGGTGGATGGATGAGGGAATTCGGGTATTTGTAGCACCACATACAGAGACATCAGGCAATTTGCCAATAGTGAAGAGAAATACCAGATCAAGAAAACAAAACTGATTTCCAGGCTCCCTATATCTATTTTGCTCCCCTGTATGACATTTCAAATACTCACTGGAAAAACAAACAAATCTAGTACATTAATGCAACCGGAGCTCAGGTATTTGGTTTTCATTCCTCATTATCATCACTGAAAACCAAATGCTACAAAAGTTATTTTTATTGCTTATTTAAAAGGCACTTAAAGTACTATTTAGCTATTTATGAGTGTTTCAAACCTATTATTGCTATTTTTCAAACTGTTATCAAACTAAGAATTTTACCAACATAGAAGGAGATTTGATAGACTTACAGGAAAGAAAAGTTTGACCCAGGAATTATTTTTAGTAGCAAATTAATTTTGCAAATTAAAATTTGGCCAGCCTTATAAATAGTGAAGGTACATAGATAAAAATGTTTTCACTAAGGTCGGAGACTTAACAAAATGATATGAAGAAAAATAGTGGGCTGCTATTTTAGATAAAGTACTGTGAAGGTTAATTTTATGTGCCAACTTAAGTTGGTCATGGGGTGCCCAGATATTGGGTTAAACATAATTCTAAATGTGTCTATGAGTGTATTTCTGAATGAGATTAACACTTGAATTGTTTGAATAAAAGAGAGTGCCCTCCCCCATGTGGGTGGGCCTCATTGAATCCATTCGAGGCTTCAATGGAACAAAAATGATCGGGTAAAGGAGAATCTACTCTCTCTGCCGGTCTTTGAGCTGAGATATCAGTCTTCTCCTGCCTTCAGTCTCAGACTTGGACTGGAATTTACATCATCATCTCTTCTGCTTCTCAGGCCTTTATTTAGGCTCAGTCTGGAACTATGTTTGGCTCTTCTGGATCTTCAGCTTTCTCACTGCAGACCTTGGGACTCCTCAGTCTCTACAACTGCAATGGCCAATTACTTATAATAAATCAAACTCTCTCCATATGTGTATATAAATGTATATGTATATATATCTTCATATATTATATATATGTATATCCACACACACACATACACATAGAAATTGACAGATAGGGAGAGAGAGATTGGTTTTGTTTCTTTGGAGAACTCTGACAGGTGGTCAAAGAAGAAGAATGAAGTACAAGAGTGAGCCCCATGGAAATTAAGGGAGAAATATTCCAGGCAGGCAGAACAGCAAGTACACAGGCTCTGAGGTGGGAAGAACAGCAGGGATGCCAGTGTGGCTGGAGTGGATTTTATCAAAAGGAAGAATGATCAGAGCAGCGGTTTGTGGCATTCTTGTAGAACCTTACTGCCATAGTAAAGATTATAGATTTTATTCTAGGTAGAATTGGCAGCCACTAGAAAGTTTTTGGTAGTTTACTCTCAAATGGTTGAGAAAAAGACTAATAATAATGGGTATATTACACACACACACACACACACACAGAGGGAGAGAGAATAAAAAGGAAGAGAAGGGAAAGAGAGAAGAGAAAAGAGGACAAATTCAATGAAATGCTAACAATTGAGGGAACTGGTTATGGGAGTTCTATGTAGTGTACTTGCAACTTTTCTGTATTTTTGAATTCTTTTAAAATAAAATATTAAAATATTTTTTAATTGTGGCTCATTTGAACATGGATAACCTTAGCCAATCACTTAATTTCTCACATCTCCATTTTTCTTGTCTGCTAATAATCACATACTTTGATCATTTTTTGAGAATTCAATGTAATATATATAAAGAGATTACCTTGTTCATAGTAGACATTCCATGAGCAATGGCTGTTATTACAATGCAAAATTTGTGCATATTACCAGAGGAATTTGCATTTTTCCCCAGATAACGATATCAACAGATAGCAAGTAAAATATGAAGCATGCCTTTTTAGGATGTAATTTCACACACCTGAATAGTGACAAAGGGAGAATTGGGGGATTTGAACATATCTATTAAGTATTGTCTATGTTATAGGAAGAGTACTTGGGATCAGAGATTCAGAGACAAAGAAAATACTCTTAATCCAAAAAGATTTTCCAGTCTAGTGAATAAGAGAGATAAGAAACAAGTTAATTGTTCTAGTGTGAAATAAGGTATGACAGAGGTATACACAAGGTGCTATGAGAGCAAAATCGATACTCACCTAACTTATTTGCTAATGAGGGTGACAGCATAGATGAATAATATGAATTTACCAAGAAAGCAGAGAAATTTGCAAGGCATTTTATAATCTGAACTTTTGTTATTTCTGTTGACACTAACATTTATTTCCCCATATCCACTAAATGTGAATTACTTTATGTATTTATTTAGTTTTACTTTCTTTAGTTGTTTTTTTTTTTTTTTTCTTATCTCCTTGTAGATACAAACAATTCTTTTGTCACCTTAAGTGCCAGTTAAGATGGAGGTCATTGTTTCAGAAATGCCTAAAATATCTGTTTTCTAAACTAAATTTCCAGTATATTTCCTTCCTTTTTCCTGAACATTATTTAAAATGCTTCCCTGTCCAGTGCAGTTTGTTTCCTCCTTTGCTGATTGTTCTGTTTCCACCATCCTGCCATTCAAATATCCACTCACCTGTCTGTCTGTGTTTTCTTACTCCAAGAAGGTTTGATAGGTCTTACTTTATGTTAGATACTTTGCTTTTCAGATTTTACAAGACATGATTAGAAAGTGAAGCTGATTTTAATTTTAGAAAATGGGTCATGTCTTATACATCCTTCATAAGTGTCACCTGCAGAGATTTTGTGATCACTCTAACAAGACTGCTGGTGCTCTAGACATTTTTGGACTCTACTCTCGAAACTGCCATTAATATTTTCTTAACCTCTACCAATAACAAGAACCAGAGAATCAGTTTGTTGTCTATGGAGTTATACTCTGTGTTTTTTCATGAATTAACTAATCACTAATTTAATATTAGAAAGGACTGTACTAGTCATGGTAGATGATCTTGTCTATCACATTCTCACAACCTTGTTGCCCATCACAGACTTGACATGATGGCCATTTGCCTCCAGTACAAGACCTCACATGGGTGCCCCTTCAAATGTATTTGGGCCTAATTTCTGCAATATCTCTCCATGTGTTTACCCATATATATGCCCAGTAGTTTCTGCCCACCATCCTAAATGTATCCTCTAAAACTGTATGCATTACACATAATTTCTTTTACAGGATAGCCATTCAAACAGCATACTCCCAATCCCAATAACCTCCATTATATCTGTGTGTTTTTAAATTTATGTTAAATATATTTCTTATGACGTGGTTTCAAGGTTTTTATTACTATTTGTTCCTTGTCTTCCACTGAATGCTTTCCAGATTATTAGTGACCCTCTTTAAGAACATAGAACGCCCTTTAAATATGACTCTTAAAACTGAATACACCTATTGAATTGGTTTCCAACCAATATCAAATAAAGTAAGAGTAACACCTACACTGACTTGAACACTGTGTTTTAGAATCAAATTATTAATGAACAGAAATATGGTGGCAAGTCATTTTGTAAAAGTTTCTTTGGAAGCCCCTTGAATATATAAAAAGAGTAAATTAAATTTTTTCACATATTGGTTTTACGTAAATTGAATAAAATCTGTCTTTATTTTGAAGACTGAAATTTGTGTACCTACTTTCTATCCAAGGTAGGTGATTTCAAATCAATTAAAGCACAGAATCAAATTAATATGAAGAAAATAAGACTTCTGTTGATATACCATATTCATACATTTTATAATGCTGTAGAAGCTTTTCATTTTAGTAAATGTAAGCAATGCATTATTAATATTATTACAGCTTCCTTAGTGAATAGAAAAATTGATTCTCCATAATTCTCTTTGGAATGACATTTACATGTTTAGTTAAAAATTTTAAGAAATCATCAACCATCAACTTTAGTAACCATTTATTATGCCAGAAGAATTTACTATTTTTTCCCAGTCTATTTTGCTGTGTGTCTTTTCAGCAAATCCTGTATTATGGCAAACATGATTTCAGGATTTTGAGGAGGTATGAGTTCTGTTTCGTGTTCATAACAATGGCCATCAGCTATCTACAAATACTATCAACTATCTGAACTGAATGTGTCTCTTAGTCTTGAAGTTTTTTATTTTTTATTTTTTATAAGAAGTCAAAGGATCAAGACTATTTTCAGGATCACAACAATTACCCTGTCAAAATATACCTGCAGAATCACTGCCTTTTCTGGGTGTGTCATTCATCTTCTCATTTACCGATTTTTAAAAATTTAGTCATACTATGGCTTTCTATGAATATCCTCCAATACCTAAGGGAAATAATAGTAATAATATTGATAGTAATAATAATGATATCTATTATCAAGAGCTTACTATAAATCAGTTACTATGTTAGATACTTTGCCTGCATAATTGCTGATCCTCACAACAGCTCTACAAGAAGGCCCATTATACATATCAAGAAAATGAGACCCAAATATATTAAGTGACTTTCCCAAGGTAACCCATATAGTAAGTGATTGAGATAAAATTTGAACCTGTAATATGTATACAATGTTCCATGGTATTCGAGGGCCTCATAATTCATTCAGTAAATATTCCCTGAGTGCCCATAAGTCTCAGGCACGGATAAGGTTCTAGAACAATGAATAACACTAATGGTACACACATTAAAGAAGCTTAGAACTTTGCAGTGGTTGGGAGTGAGATGGTCTAGGCAATCAAGTAAATAAATGGACACAACATGGGACTTGATCTCATGACACTGAGATCATGACCAGACCTGAAATCAAGAATCGAAAACTTAACCAATAAGCTACCCAGGTGCCCCAGTAAAGCTATTCCTTATCAAATTTTCTCTATCAACGACTTTTTTTCCTTTAAATTTTTATTGTTATGTTAATCACCATACATTATAATCATCATTAGTTTGTGATGTAGTGTTCCACGATTCATTGTTTGTGCATAATACCCAGTGCTCCATGCAGAACGTGCCCTCTTTAATACCCATAACCAGGCTAACCCATCCCCCTTCCCCCCTCCCGTCTAGAAACCACAGTTTGTTTTTCAGAGTCCATCGTCTCTCATGGATCGTCTTCCCCTCCAATTTACCCCCCTTCATTCTTCCCCCTTGCTATCTTCATCTTTTCTTTTTTCTTAACAAGTACTGCATTATTTGTTTCAGAGGTACAGATCTGTGATTCAACAGTCTTGTATAATTCACAGCACTCTCCATAGCACAGAACCTCCCCAATGACTATCACCCAGCCACCCCATCCCTCCCACCCCACCCCCACTCCAGCAACCCTCAGTTCGTTTCCTGAGATTAAGAATTCCTCATATCAGTGAGGTCATATAATACATGTCTTTCTGATTGACTTATTTCACTCAGCATAACATCCTCCAGTTCCATCCACATCGTTGCAAATGGCAAGATCTCATTCCTTTTGATGGCTGCATAATATTCCATTGTACATATATATACCACTTCTTCTTTATCCATTCATCTGTCGATGGACATCTTGGCTCTTTCCACAGTTTGCCTATTGTGGACATTGCTGCTATAAATATCGGGGTGCACGTACCCCTTCGGATCCCTACATTTGTATCTTTGGAGTAAATACCCAGTAGTGCAATTGCTGGATCGTATGGTAGCTCTATTTTGAACCTTTTGAGGAACCTCCATACTGTTTTCCAGAGTTACTGCACCAGCTTGCATTCCCACCAACAGTGTAGGAGGGTTCCCCTTTCTCCACATCCCCGCCACCATCTGTTGTTTCCTGACTTGTTAATTTTAACCATTCTGACTGGTGTGAGGTAGTATCTCATTGAGGTTTTGATTTGGATTTCCCTGATGCTGAGCGATGTTGAGCACTTTTTCATGTGTCTCTTGGCCATTTGGATGTCTTCTTTGGAAAAATGTCTGTTCATGTCTTCTGCCCATTTCTTGATTGAATCATTTCTTCTTTGGGTGTTGAGTTTGATAAGTTCTTTATAGATTTTGGATACTAGCCCTTTATCTGATATGTCATTTGCAAATATCTTCTCCCATTCTGTCAGTTGTCTTTTGGTTTTTTTGACTATTTCTTTTGCTGTGCAAAAGCTTTTTATCTTGATGAAGTCCCAATAGTTCATTTTTGCCCTTGCTTCCCTTGCATTTCGCGATGTTTCTAGGAAGATGTTGCTGCGGCTGAGGTTGAAGAGGTTGCTGCCTGTGTTCTCCTTTAGGATTTTGATGGACTCTTGTCTCACGTTAAGGTCTTTCAACCATTTGGAGTCTATTTTTGTGTGTGGTGTAAGGAAATGGTCCAGTTTCATTCTTCTGCATGTGGCTGTCCAATTTTCGAACACCATTTGTTGAAGAGACTGTCTTTTTTCCGTTGGACATCTTTCCTACTTTGTCGAAGATTAGTTGACCATAGAGTTGAGGGTCCATTTCTGGGCTCTCGATTCTGTTCCATTGATCACTGTGTCTGTTTTTGTGCCAGTACCATACTGTCTTGATGATGACAGCTTTGTAATAGGGCTGGAAGTCCAGAATTGTGATGCCACCAGCTTTGCTTTTCATTTTCAACATTCCTCTAGCTATTCGGGGCCTTTTCTCGTTCCATACAAATATTAGGTTTATTTGTTCCAATTCTTTGAAAAAAGTGGATGGTATTTTGATGGGGATTGCTTTGAATGTGTAGATTGCTCTAGGTAGCATTGACATCTTCACAATATTTGTTTTCTAATCCATGAACATGGAATGTTTTTCCATTTCTTTGTGTTTTCCTCAATTTCTTTCATGAGTATTTTATACTTTTCTGAGTACAGATCCTTTGCCTCTTTGGTTAGATTTATTCCTAGGTATCTTATGGTTTTGGGTGCAATTGTAAATGGGATCGACTCCTTCATTTCTCTTTTTTCTGTCTTGTTGTTGGTGTATAGGAATGCCACTGATTTCTGTGCATGGATTTTATATCCTGCCACTTGACTGAATTCCTGTATGAATTCTAGCAGTTTTGGGGTGGAGTCTTTTGGGTTTTCCACATAAAGTATCATATCATCTGCAAAGAGTGAGAGTTTGACTTCCTCTTTGCTAATTTGGGTGCCTTTGATTACTTTACGTTTTCTGATTGCTGTGGCTAGGACTTCTAATACTATGTTGAATAGCAGTGGTGATAGTGGACATCCCTGCCACGTTCCTGACCTTAGGGGGAAAGTGCTCAGTTTTTCCCCAATGAGAATGATATTCTCTGTAGGCTTTTCATAGATGGTTTTTATAATATTGAGGTATGTACCCTCTATCCCTATACTCTGAAGAGTTTTGATCAAGAAAAGATGCCGTACTTGGTCAAATGCTTTTTCTGCACCTATTGAGAGGATCATATGATTCTTGTTCTTTCTTTCGTTAATGTACTGTATCACACTGTTTGATTTGCGGATGTTGAACCAACCTTGCAGCCCAGGGATAATCCCACTTGGTCATGGTGAATAATCCTTCTAACGTACTGTTGGATCCTATTGGCTAGTATTTTGGTGAGAATTTTTTCATCCACGTTCATCAAGGATATCGATCTGTCATTCTCCTTTTTGATGGGGTCTTTGTCTGGTTTTGGGATCAAGGTAATGGTGGCCTCATAAAATGAGTTTGGAAGATTTCCTTCCATTTCTATTTTTGGAACAGTTACAGGAGTAGAGGTATTAATTCTTCTTGAAATGTTTGGTAGAATTTCCCTGGGAAGCCATCTGGCCCTGGGCTTTTCTTTGCTGGGAGACTTTTGATAACTGCTTCAATTTCCTTAGTGGTTATAGGTCTGTTCAGCTTTTCTATTTCTTCCTGGTTTAGTTTTGGTAGTTGATACATCTCTAGGAATGCATCCATTTCTTCCAGGTTATCTAATTTGCTGGCATAGAGTTGCTCATAATATGTTCTTATAATTGTTTGTATTTCTTGGTGTTGGTTGTGATCTCTCCTCTTTCATTCATGATTTTGTTGATTTGGGTCCTTTCTCTTTTCTTCTTGATAAGTCTGGCCAGGGGTTTATCAATCTTGTTAATTCTTTCAAAGAACGAGCTCCTAGTTTCATTGATCTGTTCTACTGTTCTTTTGGTTTCTATTTCATTGATTTCTGCTCTGATGTTTATTATTTCTCTTCTGCTGGGTTTAGGCTTTATTTGCTGTTCTTTCTCTAGCTCCTTTAGGTGTAGGGTTAGGTTGTGTATTTGAGACCCTTCTTGTTTCTTGAGAAAGGCTTGTATTGCTATATACTTTCCTTTTAGGACTGCCTTTGCTAAATCCCAAAGATTTTGAACCATTGTGTTTTCATTTTCATTTGTTTCCATGAATTTTTAATTCTTCTTTAATTTCCTGGTTGACCCATTCATTCTTTAGTAGGATGCTCTTTAGCCTCCATGTATTTGAGTTCTTTCCAACTTTCCTCTTGTGATTGAGTTCTAGTTTGAAAGCATTGTGGTCTGAAAATATACAGGGAATAATCCCAATCTTTTGGTACCGGTTGAGACCTGATTTGTGACCTAGGATGTGATCTATTCTGGAGAATGTTCCATGGGCACTAGAGAAGAATGTGTATTCTGTTGCTTTGGGATGAATGTTCTGAATATTTCTGTGATGTCCATTTGGTCCAGTGTGTCATTTAAAGTCTTTATTTCCTTGTTGATCTTTTGCTTAGATGATCTGCCCATTTCAGTGAGGGGGTTTTTAAAGTCCCCCACTATTATTGTGTTGTGGTCAATGTGTTTCTTTGCTTTTGTTGTTAATTGGCTTATATAATTGGTTGCTCCCATGTTAGGGGCATAGATATTTACATTTGTTAGATCTTCTTGTTGGATAGACCCTTTAAGTAGGATATAGTGTCCTTCCTCATCTCTTGTTACAGTCTTTGGTTTAAAATCTAAGTTGTCTGATATAAGGATTGCCACCTCAGCTTTCTTTTGGTGTCCATTAGCATGGTAAATGGTTTTCTACCCCCTCACTTTCAATCTGGGGGTGTCTTTGGGTCTAAAATGAGTCTCTTGCAGACAGCGTAACTATGGGTCTTGTTTTTTTTAAGATTTATTTATTTATTTCTAGAGAGTGAGAATGAGAGAGAGAGAGAGAGAGAGAGAGGAGGGCCAGAGGGAGAAGCAGGTTCCTCACTGAGCAGGGAGCCTGATGAGGGACTCGATCCCAGGACTCCAGGATCATGACCTGAGCCGAAGGCAGTCGCCCAACCAACTGAGCCACCCAGGCGCCCCTGGTCTTGTTTTTTATTCCATACTGATAGCCTGTGTCTTTTGATTGGGCATTTAGCCCATTGGGCATTTAGCCCATTTACTTTCAGGGTAACTATTGAAAGACAGGAATTTAGTGACATTGTATTGCCTGTAAGGTGACTGTTACTGTATACTGTCTCTTTCCTTTCTGGTCTATGTTGCTTTTAGGCTGTCTTTGCTTAGAGGACCCCTTTCAATATTTCTTGTAGGGCTGGTTTCTTGTTTGCAAATTCCTTTAGTTTTTGTTTGTCCTGGAAGGTTTTTATCTCTCCTTCTATTTTCAACGACAGCCTAGCTGGATATAGTATTCTTGGCTACATATTTTTCTCATTTACTGCTCTGAATATATCATGCCAGTCCTTTCTGACCTGCAGGTCTCTGCGGATAGGTCTGTTGTCAGTCTAATGTTTCTACCATTGTAGGTTACAGATCTCCTTTCTCGAGGTGCTTTCAGGATTTTCTCTTTGTCTCTGAGACTCGTAAGTTTTACTATTAGATGTCGACGGTTGACCTATTTTTATTGATTTTGAGAGGGGTTCTCTGTGCCTCCTGGATTTTGATACCTGTTTCCTTCCCCACATTAGGGAAGTTCTGCTATAATTTGCTTCAATATACCTTCTGCCCCTCTCTCTCTTTCTTCTTCTTCTGGTATCCCAATTATTCTAATATTGTTTTGTCTTATGGTATCGCTTATCTCTTGAATTTTGACCTCATGATCCAGTATTTGTTTATCTCTCTTTTTCTCAGCTTCTTTTTTTCCCATCATTTGGTCTTCTATATTGCTGATTCTCTCTTCTGCCTCATTTATCCTAGCAGTTAGGGCCCCCATTTTTTATTGCACCTCATTAGTAGCCTTTTTGATTTTTACTTTAGATTTTAGTTCTTTTATTTCTCCAGAAAGGGTTTCTCTAAT